>NC_081539.1:996904-1176904 GCF_030273125.1 Centropristis striata
GTCTAAATGGTGAATTTGTGATCTTAACTGGGCTCTTAATGGTCTTAAATGGGTATTGAAGGTGAAACGAGTTTAGGATGATTTAAGTTGGGTTCTAATGGTTTAAGATGTGTGTGATACCAGAGTTAGTTGATGATCGTCTAAACTGGGTATTTGAGGAGTTAAACTTGGTTCTCGTTGGTCTAAACTGGGTTTTAAGGCTCTATTCTGGATTTGTGATACAACATGAGCTGTTGAGAGACTAAACTGGACTTAAAAAAGCTTAAACTGGATTTAGATCGTCTTATTGGTTTCATAGTTTCTCTAAAATCGGTAATTTGATGTTCTCTATCGTCTCTCCACTCAGAGAACCAAGGTTACAACGTAACCGTACCATCTAAACTGTCTGTTCTGAAGTTTAAACTGGTTTTGGTTGATCTAGTTGGGTAAGAAAGAAACTTTAAAAAGTTAAAAAGCATTATTGTCAGAGTATGAACTTTCCGACGGTCCTTGAATGCATCACCAGTTCTAAAAAAGTGACCGTTACTGTTGTTAAATGTTGATATTTGTGTCTCAATCTCTTTATTCTACATGTTTCATTTAAAATGTGTCATTAAAAAGTGTTTATATATAATAAAAATGAATTGTCAGAGAAATTAAACTTTTTTCTGTCATTCTAACTGTTGGAGTTGTTCCTTTACCTTTAATCTCTAACTGTGTGTGTGTGTGTGTGTGTGTGTGTTATAAGGGGAGGGGTGACCTCGCCCACTGATCCTAATGTAAACTAAAAAGACAGAAGAAATGTTTCAGGGAGTTCTTTCCTCTTTAACCTCCTCCTCTCTGAGTCCTCGTGTCTCACTGCAACATATCAAATATATATCATCTATAATCTATAATCTATAATCTATAAATCTATAAATCCTGCAGCTCTAATCAGAACAATCAGAACAACTCAAACAGTCTGTGCAGAATAACACAGTTGGAAATCAGGTGAAAAAATGAATTTCTCTGATAAATTAGATGTGAATAAAGGTGAATTTATATGTAAGCACTTTACCAAGTGCTCACAAATGACCAAAAAGACACAAAATTACCAAAAAATATAGAAAAATCCCCCAAAATTACCAAGAAAAAACACAAAGTTACCAAAAAACAAAAGCCTCTCCTGTCCCTCTCCTCTCAGCTCTGTGTAAACAGCCTCTCCTGTCCTCTCCTCTCTGCTCTGTGTAAACAGCCTCTCCTGTCCTCTCCTCTCTGCTCTGTGTAAACAGCCTCTCCCTCCTCTCCTCTCTGCTCTGTGTAAACAGCCTCTCCTGTCCTCTCCTCTCAGCTCTGTGTAAACAGCCTCTCCTGTCCTCTCCCCTCAGCTCTGTGTAAACAGCCTCTCCTGTCCTCTCCCCTCAGCTCTGTGTAAACAGCCTGCAGTCATTCACAGAGACGGCAGGTGATTTTAATGAAATATCAATATTTAAAGCTTATTTTTGGTTATTTTTCCTGATGGAAGCGTTCATGACACAATAATCGTTCGAGAATATCGGAAAGGTAAAAATCGTCGAAAATTTCACTTTTTGCAGTTTGCGGCTGTGATTAATTATGTAATTTTGATGTTTTTTAAAAAGAAAGCGTTGCTTTTCTTAAACGCCGCGTCAGGTTGTTGGGTTATTAATGATGATGTGTAAAGAATCGAACATCTGAACTCTGCACCTTTAAGTTCCTCACATGATGATGATGTCATCAGTGACGGCGAGCTGAGGCGGGACGGCACGTGGGCGAGCAGCAGCCCTCAGCGAGGACTGTCAGGCTCGGCCTCGCCTGCCTGGAGCACAAATCTGCTCCAGAGAGTCGACGCCCTGCCGGCCTTATTGGCTCCACATGTGAGTCAGCGGGCTGTTAGTAAACACACACACACACACACCACACACACACACACATACATTCTTGTACTTCTATCTTTGTGAGGACCCTCATTGTAACAGTGAATTCCCTACCAAGGTTATAATAGTTTTGGATTTTTAAAATTAGTTTTAGTTTAAATTTCTTTGTGAATTTTTCGTTTCAAATCAGTGAGTTTTAATGAGTTTTTAGAGTGAGTTTGCTAGTTTTAGTTTAGTTTTTAGTTTTTTTTTAAATGCTTTAGTTTTAGTTTAGTTTTCATTAGTTGAAAAAAGTTGACAAAAGACGAAAACGAAGGACATTTTCACTATAATTTCAGTTAGTTTTAGTTAGTTCTGTAACCACAAAATACAGTTTCAGTTATTATCTTTTTTTTTTTAAACACTCTCGTGTTTATTTTAGTTAACGAAAATGTTTTTTCAGTTCTAGTTTTTGTTATTTCGTTTCGTTTCGTTAACTATAATAACCTTGTTCCCGAGCCCCTCACCCTAAGGTAACCCATGGTTACCCTAACATGAACCTGATTGTGACCTTTAACCCTTAAAACAAAGTCTGAACTCTTTAAAACAAAAAGCCTTTAAAGAAGTGAGGACCGCCGAAATGTCCTCACTTTGTTGGTTAAAAGCGTTGCTCCGGTCCTCACTATGTAGGAAGTACAAGAACACACACACACACACACACACACACACACACACACACACACACACTCTGAGCAGCTCCACATCTGAAACTAAATCTGTGTAACGGCGTCAAACGGCAGTAAACACGAGTGGCGAGGAGCTTTAAAGGAATGTCCTGATGCCAGAGACACTTAACTCCTGCAGGGAGGATCAAAGACCAGACACCAGGAGGAGAGGAGGAGGAGGAGAGGAGAGGAGAGGAGAGGAGGAGAGGAGGAGAGGAGAGGAGGAGGAGAGGAGGAGGAGGAGGAGGAGAGGAGGAGAGGAGGAGAGGAGGAGAGGAGAGAGGAGAGGAGAGGAGGAGAGAGAGGAGGAGAGGGAGAGGGAGAGGAGAGGAGAGGAGGAGAGGAGGAGGGGAGGGGAGGGGAGGAGGAGAGGAGGAGAGGAGGAGAGGAGAGGAGGAGGAGAGGAGGGGAGGAGGAGGAGGAGGAGAGGAGGAGGAGAGGAGGAGAGGACAGGAGGAGAGGAGGAGAGGAGGAGGAGAGGAGGAGAGGAGAGGAGGGGAGGAGGAGAGGAGGAGGAGGAGGAGGAGAGGGGGGAGGAGGAGGAGTGAAGCTGCAGGGCGAGTCGTTCGATGTGAAAACTGACGTTTGATATTGAGACGAATGAAAAGACGTGATTGTTTTTGTTTCTGGAGCCAATAAAAATAAATACAAACATTGTTTTTGACAATAATCGAGAAAGAAACTCGGAAGTTGAACATTTATCATCGTTTCGTGACAGTTTCTGGCCTCGAACGTTTAACTTTCGTAGAGCTGCACTCGTTCATCGATGAGTGAAGGAAAATATTAATTTCATCGTTTCCATCGTTTTTCAAACAAAAACAGACAAATTTAACTTTTCTCGCTTCTCAAAAGTGACGGTTTGCTGTGAAATGTGACTCTGAGTCAAACATCTTCCACAAACGAAACTTGAATTTAAGGAAACAGCATCCAAACTGATTGCATAGAAGTATATGAGAGAATCGTAGATTTTGGTTATTTTTCTGATGGAAGCGTTCATGACACATGACTCGTTTAGGGACCGTTGGAAAAGTCAAAATCAGACAAATAATCCTGTTTTTACAGTTTCTGGCTGCAGAAAGAAGTCTGATTGCATAGAGGTATATGAGAAATATTGGATCTTTGGTTATTTTTCCTGATGGAAGCGTTCATGACACATGACTCGTTCACGGACCGTTGGAAATGTAAAAATCTCTGAATTGTTGTTAGTTTCATATGAAAAAAGGAAACAAGCAGTTTTTAAACAGTTTTTGATTTTTAGTTTAGATTTTTTTAGTTTAGAATAAAGTTATTTTGATTAATATTTTAATCTTTTATTTTGGTTATTTTTCCAGATTGAATTGCTCGTCACACACGACTCATTCAAGGACCGTCGGAAATGTGAAAATCCAACAATAATTTCAGATTTTACAGTTTCTGGCTGTGATGAACGAGGTCATTTTGGTGATTAAAAAAAAAAGAGAGAGAGAGAAGCTGCCTGCACTAAACAGAACAACAGAGAGAAGGTTGTGAGTTCACGTCGTGGGAATAACAGCCGAGCAACTTTCTGATCGCAAAAAAGAAAAAAACTTCTCGTTTATCTCTTTTATCTCTTTTATCTCTGTTTGTCTCTTTATCTCTGCAGGAAAACTCTTATCTCCACTGTGACGGTAACAACTTCCTGTTACAACACGTCAACATCGTTTAAACAATTAGCCTTTCTCTCTCTCACACACACACACACACACACACACACACTGGGAGCCTCCCAGTAAAACCAGTTTCATGGAGCTTCAGTCTCAGGTTGTAACAGTGTAAAGTTGAGCTGTTGAGTCTGGACGAGGCGTTCAGGGACAGTTTCCAGGTTGAGACGGTTTCCTTCGCTCTCTGATTCTCTCAGGTTTTTTTCCCAGCAGAGTTTTTAAATTTCTGATCTGAAAAAGCTTCTTGCGTATTTTAAAGCAACAGAAGTTTCTCTCCAAAGGAACTCAGACGGGAGGAACATTTTGGCTCCAAATTCTAAATTAAACAGTTTATAGTTAAGCGGCGTGTAGACGTGGTGGCGTGTTTGCATGGTGGCGTGTTTGGATGGTGGCGTGTTTGCATGGTGGCGTGTTTGCATGGTGGCGTGTTTGCATGGTGGCGTTTTGCATGGTGGCGTGTTTGCATGGTGGCGTGTTTGGATGGTGGCGTGTTTGCATGGTGGCGTGTTTGCATGGTGGCGTGTTTGCATGGTGGCATGGTGGCGTGGTGGCGTGTTTGGATGGTGGCGTGCTTGCATGGTGGCGTGTTTGCATGGTGGCGTGGTGGCGTGGCGGCGTGGTGGCGTGTTTGCATGGTGACGTGTTTGCATGGTGGCATGGTGGCGTGTTTGGATGGTGGCGTGTTTGCATGGCGGCGTGGTGGCGTGCTTGCATGGTGGCGTGTTTGCATGGTGGCGTGTTTGCATGGTGGCGTGGCGGCGTGGTGGCGTGTTTGCATGGTGGCATGGTGGCATGGCGGCATGGTGGAGTGGTGGCATGGTGGCGTGGTGGCGTGTTTGCACGGTGGCGTGTTGACGTGGTGGCGTGGTGGCATGGCGGCGTGGTGGCGTGTTGACGTGGTGGCGCGTCGCCGCTGCTCGCAGCGTTGGCGGCAGACGGAGCCAGCCACCAGAATAGACCAACAATGAGCGTTTATTCCGTCTGGCGGAGACGGCGGTCGGGGATGAAAGCGGATTGTGGAATGTCGCTAATGATGTGTTCAATTAAGTTCAATTAGCCTAATTGTCGTCTGTTGTTGGGAGAAGATCCGCCGGACGGACCCGAGGAATTCAAACAGAAACGGCGGACAGATCCGTATTGTGTCCGAGCTGCTAAACGGAGGTCGACACGTCGTCTGGGCCAAGAATCCGCTCGTCTCTCCGCTCCCCCGCTCGCCATCTCTGTTGCCCAAAATAATTACAGAGGTCCCTGAACGCATCAGTTCCTCCCAACAAAGCGGAGGAGTGGCTGGGTGCAAAGTATTCTCACGGCGGGTCGTGTTACATCTTAGAAAAACAACGAGGTTTTATCTGCTCCGGCTCGTTCGCACTTTAAAACAGCAGCTGTGAGTCGGAGCGCTGAGTCAGGAGAAAACCACCACAACAAACTGAACCAACAGAAACATTTCATATATCGGGAAAATGACAAAATCTCACCTAAAAGATTTCAAAACTTCGAATTATCAAGAGTATTTTTCTTTTAACCTCTCAGCCACATTCTTTTTAAAAAAATCACCAAAATAAGTCAATTTATCACAGATAGAAGCTGTAATAACAAAAAATATCTCAGATTTTCATGTTTTTAATGGTCTTTGAACGCATCATGTGTGACGAACGCTTCAGTCAGGAAAAATAACCAAATCTAAGCCTAAAATGTTGATATTTCATCAAAACTTCAATAAAAAAAACTTTTCTTTGACCCTCCAAATGTCACAAAGCAGGTTTTCTTTTTAAAAAAATCACCAAAATAACTCAGAAGCTATAAAAAACAGAAAATATCTCCGATTTTCGCGTCTTTGAACGCATCATATGTGACGAACGCTTAAAAAACAAAAACAAATCTGAGTTTAAAATATATAAATATTTAATCGAAATATCTTTATTCTACAAGTCATTTAAATATTTGCCAGAAATAAAAAGAAACATTTTCTCCTCAGAGACTCTGAAGCTGTTTACACAGAGCTGAGGGGAGAGGACAAGAGAGAAATCTTTATATGGATTCAGTTTTATTCGATTTTTTTGAAAAATATCCAGTTTTCTTTATGGGTTATGGTTCACATTTCTGTTCTGCTGATATTTGAGTTATTAGATTTAATCAGACGATGCCTCATTTGCATATTTAAAGGCCTCGTCTTAAGGTTCAGCCTCAGAGTCTCTTTGCTTCTGTTACACTGGAAAAAAAAAAGCTAAACAATCTATAAAGTCTCAAATAACAGTGAACAAATAAGTTATTTTACAGATAATATCTTTAAAAATACTGATAAAAACCCAATAAACAGTAAATATTGTTGTTGTTTTTACTTTAATGTGACAGGAAGTGTTTGGCAACTTTGGCTGCCAGAATTTTAACCATTTTTTTATGATAAAAAAAAATATTTTTTACATTAAATTTAATTTTTTACTGTAACCAAACAGAAAGTTTCCTCTTTTTTTTTTGAAAATGCACTGTAATAAAAATCTATAATGTCTCATTGTATTAATTTACAGATTTCAGGTTTTATTTTATGGTTAATATTTGCAATAATAATAATAATTTACCCATTTTGGCATTTGCACTTAATATAGAAAAAAATAAGAAACACCCTGTAAAATAATACAGTAAATGTCTGTAAAATAACTCTTTTTGCTGCATTATCTGATTATCTGCAGAATAACTAATAACTTTTTTTTTTACTGTAATATGACGAAGAGTGACTTTTTCCCATTTTAAAAAAAATATTTTTTTCACATTAAATTTAAAGTTTTATTTTAAGAAAACAGCAAGTTGTATTTATTTTTACATTCAGAAATATAATGTGTATTTTTTTGTATTTTCTACATAGAATCCACTGTAATTTAACTTTCAAGACCAATAAACATCTTAATAATTCTGTAAAAAAAACAACAAAAAAAAAACTATTTTATCTCTACAGATTTAAAACTTTACGTTGTGGTAATTTGTTGTAAATAAAAGTATTTTTTAAATGGAATTTGCACTTAAAAAACAAGAAAATCCTGTAAAATAATGCAGTGAGTGTGTGTAGAATAAGTGTCGGCTGTGTGTGCGTGTGTGTGTGTGTGTGTGTGTGTGTGTGTGTGTGTGCGATGTTTGGCTGCGACTGTTTGTGTCTTTAAGCTGCAATATGTTGTGTGTTTTCTGTCGCTTCATAAAAATCTTTTCCATCTGCTGCTCCAGACTCCCGCCTGCAGAGTCCCGCCCACTCGTCTGACTGACAGGTGAGCAGCGCGTCCACCTCTCTGACAAACCGACAGCCAGCAGGACTCATCGTCCGTCTGCCTGATTATGAAGAATATTTATATTTATGAAACGTTTCGCTGCAGAATGATTCCTCATTTTTAACTCTCTGAACCCCACAAACCACCTTATCTTTCAAAAAAACCACCAAAATGACTCCATGTAGCACAGACAGAGGCTGTAAAAACAGAAAATATCTCAGATTTTCATATTTTTAACAGTCCTCGAACGCATCATATGTGACAAATGCTTCAGTCAGGAAAAATGATCAAATCTGAGCTTAAAATGTTGATATTTGATCAAATCGTCAATTAAAAGAAGCCGTTTTAAACCTTCTGAACATCACAAAGCACAATTTCTTTTTTTTTTTAAATCGCCAAAATGACTCCCATGTATCACAGACAGAAGCTGTGAAAACAGAAAAGATTTTCATGTTTTTAACAGTCCTTGAATGCATCATATGTGACAAAAGCTTCAGTGAGGAAAAATAACCAAATCTGAGCTAAAAAATATATCAATATTTCATCTAAATCCACTCCACATAATTTTCCCCACTGAGGGATAAATAAAGTCATATCTTATCTTAAATGAAGAGTTCTCCCTCACCAGCTGCTTACACAGAGCAGAGGGGAGAGGACAAGACAGACATTTGTTGTTTATATAGACTCTGTTTTAGTCACATTTGTGTAAATTAATTCACCTTTTGTTCTGGTTTCTGTCGATCTAACTGTTATTCTGCACAAAGACTGTTTGAGTTGTTCTGTTTGTGCTGATTAGAGCTGCAGGATTCATAGATTTATAGATTTATAGATTCATAGATTTATAGATTTATAGATTTATAGATTTATAGATTATATAGATTTAATATGTCATCGTCAGCATAGTTTGTTTAGTTTTAAGAGTCGTTTCTGGTCAGTTTTAGTGATTTGTGGCCCAATAATAACAGTAAGTAAAGTGAGTCCTGATGGATATAAATGGTCATGCAGCCTTTTCACAGGACAGAAATGTCTTTGAGCCACCGCGCTGAGAGGAAACGCTCCGGCTGCGAGCAGCGCCGAGCGCCGAGCGAGCGCGGCGACCCCGCGGCGACCCGGACTTTAAACGTGTTTGAAACAAAAGACGGGACGCTTTCATCCTCCAGCCTCTCTCCCTCTCCTCGCTCTCTGTCGCTACCGTCTGTCAGGAACAAGCTGCAGCACTCTGACTGCTCACACACACACACACACACACACACACACACACACACACACACACACACACTGTGACACACGAATCTCCTCTGACTTTAAGTAGATAATGAGGTATTCTTTGAAAACAGCAGGAGGCGATTACAGAGGTTACCGTGTGTTTGTGTGTGTGTATTCGGTGTGTTCGGTGTGTGTGTGTGTGTGTTCGGTGTGTGTGTGTGTGTGTGTGTGTGTGTGTGTGTGTGTGTGTGTGTGTGTGTGTGCATATCTGACGGGTTTAGCTGAGTGAGTATGCAGGTGGAATTAAGCAGGTGGAGACACACACAAACACACACTGACAGACCGCTCGTTTTCAACAAGCTGACTTCCAACACAGCTGCTTTTTCAGTCTTTTACACACAAAAACACACTCACACACAGACACAGACACGCACACACACAAACACACACATTGGCCCACGAGTACACACACACACACACACACACACAAACACACGCACACACACACACACACATGCACATATACACAGATGCACATACACACACCCACAGGTAACTGTTGCACATTCCTTGACGACACCAACAGATGAAAATGCAGATTCACACATTTACACACACATGTGCAACTATGTACACACACACACACACACACACACACACTGTCTTGCACACACACACACACACACACACACACAGTGCAGGTACTCACCAGCCTCGGCGAAGGTGATGATCTCTGTGGTCTCCTGAGCGTCGCCGCTGTCTCCTCCCCGAGCTGCCGCTGCCGCTGCCGCCGCTCCTCCCCCCCCCTCCCCCTCCTCCTCCTCCTCCTCCTCCCCGGCCTCCCCGCCCTCTCGCCTCCTCCTCCCCTTCGATTTGCACGCTGCCGTCCTCCGCCACTCGCCCCACGTGGAGCTTGCGCAGGGCGTTGAGCAGCGCGGCGCGCGGCACGGGCCGGGTGATGTTGGGCCGGGCCTGGAGGTGCAGCATGTTGAGGATGTGCCTCTTCACCGCCTCCACCACGTCCTGCTGCGCCGCCTCCTCCTCCTGCTCGTGTCCCGCCAGGTCGTCCGCCGCCGCGCCCCCTTCGTTCCGCCTCATCCTGGCCAGGGCGCAGGACGGGCAGCTGGAGCTGGAGGCGTCCGGCTGGCGGTGAGGATGGACGGTCAGGGACGGCGGCGCCGGGCCGGAGGACGAGCTGCAGCTGTGGAGCAGCAGCAGGACGCCGAGCAGAGGAAACACCGACATGACGGCTGGATCAGCTGACCGGCTGGTTTGGTGATGCTGGCGGATGCGGGGCTCGAACACGGAGCCAGAGGAGACGAAGAAAGTCGAGTTCTGGAAGAAAAAAATTCAGTCCTGGACGATGGAGGAAAAAAAAAAAGTGCTCTTCTCTCTCTCTCTCTGACTGTCTTTGTCTCAGAAGTTTGGAAGCTGCAAAGTTCAGCTCAGCTCACAGTCCACCTGCGAAAACGGAGGGAAAAAAAGCTGTAAAGAAACGAGAGAGAGGAGGACAAAAAAAGAGAAGAGAGAAAAAAAAAAGAAGAAAAAAAAAAAAAAGGACGCCGAGAGAGAGAAAATGAGTAATCCTTATCTTTTTTGTCAGGGACAGATGGCTGGAAAACGTGGAGGCGTCACAAGAAAGAAAGAAAGAAAAAAGAAACAAAACAAGAAGAGGAAGAAGAAGAAGAAGAAAGTCTCAGACGTGATGAATGGATGAAGGAAAAACTCTGGAGTGCAGCAGGATCCTCGTTCCCGGGGTGAAGCCGCTGCCGAGTGTGTGTGCAGAGTGTGTGTGTGTTCCAGAGGCAGTTTGACTAAGTTATCCCAGACGAAGGAAGGGAGTTCCTCTCTCTCTTTACCTCTTTTCCTCTCTCTCTCTCTCTCTCTCTCTCTGTGTGTTGAATGCGTTCCCTCGCTCACCAGTTGAATGGTTTTACCGGAGTGGGCTGGACTCTCTCTCTCTCCTCGCTCTCGTCTTTCTTTCCCTCCCTCTTGCTTCTCTCCTCTCTCTCTCTCGCCCTGGCAGCCTCCTACCATAATTATACCTCCTCCCTCCCTCCTCCCTCCATCCCTCTCTCTCTCTCTCTCTCTCCTCCACTCGAGTCTCCTCCCATCTCGCTCCGTGACTCATAGCAATTCCAACTTTTACCTTCTCCCTCCCTCCTCCTTCTCTTTCTTTATTTATTTCTCCCCTCCCTCCCTCTGTTTCGGCTGTTAATGGAGCAAAGCTGGGATTCCTTTATCCCTCCTCCTCCTCCTCCTCCTCCTCCTCCTCCTCCTCCTCCTCCTCCTCCTCCCACGGTCGGCTGTGAATGAGTTACGTTTAGGGGAAAACTCTGGGATGACTTGGACTCGGCCCGTGACTCTCCCGTCTGTCTGACTGTCAGTCAGTCAGTCAGTCAGTCAGTGTGTCTGTCTGACAGTCTGGACTTGTTTAGTCTGGTCTGGTCATGACATCATGCTTCATGACTGGCCGGGTCGCGTTGCCGCAGACTCTGAGCTTACAGCGAGGGATTCCTGCACAGGTCCCCGCAAATCCCAAATCCAGCAGGTCTGTCTGTCTGATCTCACTGAGCAGCATCACCTCTGAGCTCTAAAGGATCTCTGTCTGGTTTCTGCTGCTGTGAACCTCAAACCAGCTCTGGTGACCAAAGAAGAACTCTGCTCCTCTAAAAAAATGGAGGTCTGGGTTCTCAGAGTCGGTTCTCTGCAGGTGAGAACTAAAAGAAAGGAAGAGATGTGAGAATCAGCAGCAGAAACATGTCTCGAATGGTGAAGTTAAGATCCAGATATGGTCAGAATCACACACACACACACACACACACACAACAAAGTGTCAACCATGATTGAGCCACAGAATGGAGGCCAATGGAGGCCAATGGAGGCCAATGGAGGCCAACGGGACACTCGTACGTTGGGGAGTTGCACTGTAGCACATTTTCTCCATTTAAGATCATCTAAGATCATCTTTATTAGGTTTTTTTCCATTGAGGCCCACCCTACAGGGCACTTCACCATGTTTTCTCCATTTAGGAACAACCTAAAGGGAATTCTATCATGTTTTCTCCATTTAGGAACAACCTAAAGGGAATTCTATCATGTTTTCTCCATTTAGGAACAACCTAAAGGCCACTTTATCATGTTTTCTCTATTTAAGTCCATCCTAGAGGGTCTAGTATTACATTTTCTCCATTTAAGATCATCTGAGAGACCCCTTTATTGGGTTTCCTCCATTCAAGCCCACCCTACAGGACACTTCACCATGTCTTCTCCATTTAGGATCAACCTAGAGTGTCCAGTGTTACATTTTCTCCATTCAAGGGCATCTAAGAGAGCACTTTATCACATTTTCTCCATTTAAGACCATCCTACAGGGAATTCTATCATGTTTTATCCATTTAAGATAATCTAAAGGAGCACTTTATTAGGTTTTCTCCACTCAAGCCCAGCCTACAGGACACTTCACCATGTTTTCTCCATTAAGGACCATCCTAGAGTGAAATATATCTTTTTTTTTTCATTTAAGACCATCCTAGAGGGTCCAGTATTACATTTTCTCCATTCAAGATCATCTAAGAGAGCACTTTATCATGTTTTCTCCATTTAGGACCAACCTAGACTGTCCAGCATTAAAATTTCTCCACTTAATGTGATCTAAGAGAGCACCTTATGATGTTTTTTTCCCCATTAAAGGACACCCTACAGGGACTTTTGTCATGTTTTCTCCATTCAAGACCATCATACAGGAAATTGTATCACAATTTCTCCATTTAAGGCCATCCTACGTGGCACTTCATCACGTCTTCTCCATTTAAGTTCATCATACAGGGAATTATATCATGTTTTCTCCATTACAGGCAACCCTAGACTGTCCAGTATTACATTTCCCACTTAACATTATCTAAGAGAGCATCTTATCATGTTTTTTTTTTCATTAAAGGACACCGACAGGGAACTTGTCACGTTTTCTCCATTTCAGACCATCCTAGAGGACACTTTATCATGTTTTCTCCATTTCAGACCATCCTAGAGGACACTTTACCATGTTTTCTCCATTTAAGGACCACCCTAAAGGCCATGTTATCACATTTTCTCCATTTAAGACCACCCTACAGGGAATTCTATCACGTTTTCTCCATTTAAGACCATCTTAGAGGGCACTTTTTCATTTTTTTCTCCATTTAAGACCATCATCCTAGAGGGTATTATATCATGTTTTCTCCATTTAAGACCATCATACAGGAAATTGTATCACGCTTTCTCCATTTAAGACCATCCTAGAGGATCCAGTATTACATTTTCTCCATTCAAAATCATCTAAGAGAGCACTTTATCGTGTTTTCATCATTTAAGGACACCCCACAGGGAATTCTATCATGTTTTTTACCATCCTAAAGGGAATTCTATCATGTTTTCTCCATTTAAGACCGGGGGCAGCTGCACCTCAGAGGGTCCCGCCCCTCCAACAAGCTGAGAACACCTGAAGGTACAAACTCAGCACTTTTGGATTTTTATAGAACTGGTCCAATTTAAGGTTTAACGTCAGGGTTTCTGATATTTCCACGGGGGGTTCTGTGTTTTTACAAAGTTTTGAAGTGTTTTTGTGTGAAGATATGATGCCATCGGGGGTTCTGTGACTCCCAATGGCATCATATCTGACAGTTATTGTTTCCTGGTTGTGTTTTCCTGCCACCCCCCCCTCAGGCCGTCTACCATGTGGTCCGATAACGTGGACAGTGAGAGTCAGATGTGAGTGGAGAGGAAGCGGAGAAGACGCAGCGTTACACAGCGAAGCTTCCTGCTTTAATCAGACGTCTGGGATTCTCCCTCTGCTCTCATGACATCACCGCTGCAGGGGGAAGTGTGTGTGTGTGTGACTTGTCAGTTTTTAAAAATCTCCAGCTCATGCCTGTGTGAGGTCAGGCCTGGCTGAGTCTCCATATAAAGGCGTTGCGGTGTGTATTATGAAGTTAACGTGTCGTCTTTAAATAACTCCACCTGTGAGTCACGAGCGTGTCGCTGCGCTCAAACACAGAAGGAGAAACCACGAAAAAGCTTCCACAACGGCTGGAAAAGTACAAAACGAAGCTTCAGATGAAGATCTTCCACCCGCAGCGCCGCCATCATCAACTTTATTTACATCAGGGGTCTCAAACTTGAGGCCCGCGGGCCAATTGTGGCCCTCGTGATGATATTTTGTGGCCCCCACCTTGATATGAAAGTTTAATGTGAGTTTTATATGAATGGCACTTTACTGTGTTGTGTGTGGAAGGTCCCTTTAATTACTGTTTTTGGTCATTTTGTGTCTTTTTTAAATAATTTTTTGACTTTTTTTAAGTTATTTCGTTTTTTTCTGTCATTTTGTGTCTTTTTTAGTAATTTTGTGTCTCTTTTGGTCATTTCGTATCTTTTTTTAAATAATTCAGTGTTTATTTTCTGTCATTTTGTCTTTTTTTGGTCATTTTATTTCTTTTATTAGTCATTTTGTTTCTTTTTTTAGTCATTTTGTGTCTTTTTTGGTCATTTTATTTCTTTTTTTAGTCATTTTGTGTCTTTTTTGGTCATTTTATTTCTTTTTTTAGTCATTTTGTGTCTTTTTTGGTCATTTTATTTCTTTTTTTGGTCATTTTGTTTCTTTTTTTAGTCATTTTGTGTCTTTTTTTGGTAATTTTGTGTCTTTTTTAAATAATTTTGTGACTTTTTTTTAAGTTATTTCGTTTTTTTCTGGCATTTTGCGTCTTTTTTGGTCATTTTGTGTCTTTTTTAAGTAATTCAGTGTTTTTTCTGTCATTTTGTGTCTTTTTTGTCATTTTGTGTTTTTTTTAAGTAATTTAGTGTTTTTTCAAGTAATTTAGTGTTTTTTCTGTCATTTTGTGTCTTTTTATAGTAATTTTGTGTCTTTTTTTGGTCATTTTGCCTCCAGCGGCCCCCAGATAATTTGAGTTTGAGACCCCTGATGTAAAGTTTCAGAAGTTTCTCTTTGACTTCAGAGGAGCGTCGCAGAAGATTTACACCGCTTTAAAATATTTCACTGAGTGGAAACAACAACAACTCAGCAAAAAAAAAGTAAAAAAGAGCAACAAAAAGTTTAAAGATACATAACAAAAATAGATTTACATAATTTAAGTTAAAATATTTTAATTTAAAGTTTTTTCTGGGTTAAAGTTGAAATTAACTTGTTGGTTATGGAATGTGATGCGTATTTTTATTAATTTTATCTACATAAAATTCACTGTAATTTAACCATTCAAGACCATTAGGTGATTTAATATGACTGTAAAAAAAAGATATAATAAAAATAATATTTGTAATAAAAGTAATTTACCTTTATTATTAAAAATAATAATAATAATAATGTGCGATAATTCAGGTGTCTGGGTGGAGAAATCAGACACGCCTCCACTTGTTAAAGTGTGTGTGTGTGTATGTGTGTGTGTGTGAGTGTGTGTGTGTGAGTGTGTGTGTGTGAGTGTGCGTGTGTGTGTGTGTGTGTGTGTGTGTGTGTGTGTGTGTGAGTGTGCGTGTGTGTGTGTGTGTGTGTGTGTGTGTATGTGTGTGTGTGTGAGTGTGTGTGTGTGAGTGTGCGTGTGTGTGTGTGTGTGTGTGTGTGTGAGTGTGTGTGTGTGTGTGTGTGTGTGTGTGTGTGTGTGTGTGTGTGTGTGTCTGTGTGTGTGTGTGTGTGTGTGTGTGTGTGTGTCTGTGTGTGTGTGTGTGTGTGTGTGTGTGTGTGTGTGTGTGTGTGCTGGTAAACAGTAAACACACACTGACTGACTGCAGATTGAACTGCTCCATCTAGTGGACACCAGCTGTAACTCTCCTTCATCCTGTATCCTTCCTTCCTTCTTCCTTTTCTTTCTTCCTTCTTCCCCTACTTTCCTTTTCATCCCTCCTTAACTCCTCTCCTTCCCTCCCTCCTTCCTTCCTTCCTTCCTCACTCCCTCCCTACTTCCTTCCTTCCTTCCTCACTCCCTCCCTCCTTCCTTCCTTCCTTCCTTACTCCCTCCCTACTTCCTTCCTTCCTTCCTCACTCCCTCCCTCCTTCCTTCCTTCCTTCCTCACTCCCTCCCTACTTCCTTCCTTCCTTCCTTCCATCCTTCTTTCCTTCCTTCCTTCCTTCCTCCCTCCCTTCCTCCTTTCCTTCCTTCCTTCCTTCCTTCCTCCCTACTTCCCTTCCTCCTTTCCTCCCTTCCTCCCTCCCTCCCTCCCTCCTTCCCTCCCTCCCTCCATTCGTTCGTCCGTTCCTTCCTTCTTCCCTTCCTTCCTTCCTTCCTTCCTTCCTCACTCCCTCCCTACTTCCTTCCTTCCTTCCTTCCTTCCTTCCTCCCTCCCTTCCTCCTTTCCTTCCTTCCTTCCTTCCTCCCTACCTCCCTTCCTCCTTTCCTCCCTTCCTCCCTCCCTCCCTCCCTCCTTCCCTCCCTCCCTCCATTCGTTCGTTCGTTCCTTCCGTCTTCCCTCCCTCCCTCCCTCCCTTCCTTCCGTCCTTAGAGCAGGCTGAACCATCATTAACCGTCTGGCGGGTTAGAAAAGTATATTTTCTTTTTTTTTTAATCACCAAAATGACTCCACGTATCACAGACACAAAAAACAAAAAAAAACAAAAAAAAATCTCAGATTTTCATGTTTTTTAACGGTCTTTGAACTCATCATATGCTTCAGTCAGGGAAAAAATGACCAAATCTGAACTGAAAATATAGAAATATTTCATCTAAATATTCACCAGAAATAAAAACACTGTTTACACAGAGCGGAGGGGAGAGGACAGGAGAGAAATGTTGTTTATACTCCAGTTACTGTTGTGTTTGAGTTGTTGTGATGCTGCAGGACTTATTTATAAATATAAATATATATAAAAAGGGTTAAAGCTGACATTCTGTCTTAGTGGAGGACTGATGTCTTCCTCTTCTTCTCTCATTTACTGCTGTGTGTGTGTGTGTGTGTGTGTGTGTGTCTGTGTGTGTGTGTGTGTGTGTGTGTGTGTGTGTGTGTGTGTGTGTGTGTGATGGATAGTGTCTCTCTCACAGTGGCAGAAGTGAAACAGAGCTGCTGCTATCATGTACCAGTCGGGGGGAGTCAGCAGGTTTCTGTTGGAGATTCCTGTTTAGGTCTCTAGTCTGAATGCTCCAGGTCTCTAGTCTCTGGATGCTCCAGGTCTCTAGTCTGAATGCTCCAGGTCTCTAGTCTCTGGATGCTCCAGGTCTCTAGTCTGAATGCTCCAGGTCTCTAGTCCGAAGGCTCCAGGTCTCTAGTCTGGATGCTCCAGGTCTCTAGTCTGAATGCTCCAGGTCTCTAGTCTGGATGCTCCAGGTCTCCAGTCTGAATGCTCCAGGTCTCTAGTCTGGATGCTCCAGGTCTCTAGTCTGGATGCTCCAGGTCTCTAGTCTGAATGCTCCAGGTCTCTGGTCTGGATGCTCCAGGTCTCTAGTCTGGATGCTCCAGGTCTCTAGTCTGAATGCTCCAGGTCTCTAGTCTGGATGCTCCAGGTCTCTAGTCTGGATGCTCCAGGTCTCTAGTCTGAGTGCTCCAGGTCTCTAGTCTGAATGCTCCAGGTCTCTAGACTCTGAATGCTCCAGGTCTCTAGTCTCTGAATGCTCCAGGTCTCTAGTCTGGATGCTCCAGGTCTCTAGTCTGGATGCTCCAGGTCTCTAGTCTGAATGCTCCAGGTCTCTAGTCTGGATGCTCCAGGTCTCTAGTTGGTGGTTGTAAAGTTTCATGAGGCAGTGATTATCCTAGAGGTCACAGCAGCTCATTTTATACACGTCAGCATAAAGTGGACATGTCAGTAAAGAGACTCGTGGGTTATCAGCATAAAGTGGACATGTCAGTAAAGAGACTCGTGGGTTATCAACATAAAGTGGGCATGTCAGTAAAGAGACTCGTGGGTTATCAGCATAAAGTGGACATGTCAGTAAAGAGACTCGTGGGTTATCAACATAAAGTGGACATGTCAGTAAAGAGGAGACTCGTGGGTTATCAACATAAAGTGGGCATGTCAGTAAAGAGACTCGTGGGTTATCAGTATAAAGTGGACATGTCAGTAAAGAGGAGACTCGTGGGTTATCAACATAAAGTGGGCATGTCAGTAAAGAGACTCGTGGGTTATCAGTATAAAGTGGACATGTCAGTAAAGAGGAGACTCGTGGGTTATCAACATAAAGTGGGCATGTCAGTAAAGAGACTCGTGGGTTATCAACATAAAGTGGGCATGTCAGTAAAGAGACTCGTGGGTTATCAGTATAAAGTGGGCATGTGTTATATGTACCAGCGTGGTCCTGCTGCTGTCAGTCTGTGTGGAACAGAAGTCGTCTAATAAAGTTTTGTCTTTGTGAGTCACGTGTTTCACCATAAAACAAACAAACTGTGTTGTCTGTTCGCATTACGAGAAAATCTTTAAACGTCTTCATGAATCTGTGTGGGTTGAAAAGTCATAACACTGCATTCCTTTCCTGCACACACACACACACACACACACACACACACACACACACACACACACACACACACACACACACACACACACACACACACACACACGGAGGGGATTTCTGCACCACATTTTGTATTTACTGGACGTTTTGCGAGTGGTATGCACATGTCGGTGTGTTTGTTGTGTGTTAGTTGTGTGTGTGTGTGTGTGTGTGTGTGTGTGTGTGTGTGTGTGTGTGTGTAGGCGTGTGTTCCAGTGATGTGGTTCTGACGCTCACTCACCAATCAGACGAGGAGGAGGCGATGATGTCACCTGCTGGGTAAGTTCAGAGGTCACAGAGCTGTAGGGAAACAGATTCATGGCTGTTTACACAGACCTGAGGGGAGAGGACAGGAGAGGCTGTTTACACAGAGCAGAGAGGAGAGGACAGGAGAGGCTGTTTACACAGAGCAGAGAGGAGAGGACAGGAGAGGAGAGGCTGTTTACACAGAGCAGAGGGGAGAGGACAGGAGAGGCTGTTTACACAGAGCAGAGGGGAGAGGACAGGAGAGGCTGTTTACACAGAGCAGAGAGGAGAGGACAGGAGAGGCTGTTTACACAGAGCAGAGAGGAGAGGACAGGAGAGGCTGTTTACACAGAGCTGAGAGGAGAGGACAGGAGAGGCTGTTTACACAGAGAGGAGAGGAGAGGACAGGAGAGGCTGTTTACACAGAGCAGAGAGGAGAGGACAGGAGAGGCTGTTTACACAGAGCAGAGAGGATAGGACAGGAGAGGCTGTTTACACAGAGCAGAGAGGAGAGGACAGGAGAGGCTGGAAACATGACAATACCTCAATATGTACAATATCTGGACTTTTTGCGTAATTTTGGGTAATTTTATGGTAATTTTAAGTCATTTTACATCTTGTTTTAGTAATTTTGTGCTTTATTAAAGCTTTATGTCTTTTTTACGTAATTTTGTGTCTTTTGTGGGTGATTTTTTTCAAATGTTGTCTTTTTTTGTTACTTTTACGTCTTTTTATGGTCATTTTTACACTTGTCTTTTTCAGAGTGACTCTAACTGCTGAAAAACTGACGTCATGTTGTTCATAAATTCATATCAGTTCGATCTGAGTTCTAGCCAAGATTGTGCTGATTCCACAGAGCTGCAGGACTTATAGATATTTTATAGATTTATTGTAGATTTTATATGTTGCTGTAACGTAAAAAGAGATAAAGAAAACTAACTGAAACACCTGTTGGGGTTCAGAGGGTTAAAGGTCATAAAAAGGTGACGAGAACATCTGCTTTTATTCTGATAAGCAAAAAGAAGGGAGGAAAAAAAATGTCTTTCATAATGAAGAAGCACACACACACACACACACACACACACACACACACACACTCACACACACACAGAGACAGGAGTTTGGGTTTTCATCCCCACATCCTCGTCTTCAGGCTTCGTGTGTGTTTTAATGTATCCAGACATTTTCCAGACTCAGACCTCTGACACCTCAAAGGATCTGAGGTGATTCAGGGCAGCACACACACACACACACACACACACACACACACACAGACACACACACACACACACACACACACACACACACACACACACACACACACAGATATAAAACAGTCATGACTCTGCATGTAGAACAAGCTGTGTGAATAAAGACCCCCAACACTCTCACTGCTGGAACAACTGAGTCAAGAGAGTTCTCTCTCTCTCTCTCTCTCTCTCTCTCTCTCTCTCTCTCTCTCTCTCTCTCTCTCTCTCTCTCTCTCTCTCTCTCTCTCTCTCTCTCGCTCGTACTAGTTTTTCATTAGTTTTAGTTTCAATTTCGTTGTGAATTTTTGTTTTCAAATCCAGTTAGTTTTAATGAGTTTTTAGAGTGAGTTTGCTAGTTTTAGTTTAGTTTTTAGTTTTTGAAATGCTTTAGTTTTAGTTTAGTTTTTATTAGTTGTAGTTTTTTGTAATGGGGTATTTGTTGGGTGGGAGATTAAAAGAGGTCACAGTAAATTTTGCCTTTATTTCCTTTGTCTGATCCATCTTCATTATGTATGAAAAAAGCTGACAAAGAGGAAAACGAAGGACATTTTCACTATAATTTTAGTTAGTTTTGTAACCACACAATACAGTTTCAGTTAATTATCAATATCATGTAACCTTTAACCCTTAAAACAAAGTCTGAAATCTAAAAAAAGCCGAAATGTCCTCACTTTGTTGGTTAAAAACGTGTTCCGGTCCTCACTATGTAGGAAGAACACACACACACACACACACACACACACTCATCTACATGTGTGAGAGCTCTTTGATGCTTTTACGTGGTAGAAAGTTGGATCATTGTGAGCAACAGCTGAACGATGGTGAGTTCTCCTGTGACTAAAAGACAATTAACGGATGTGAAGGAGGCAGAATCACTCCAACATGATGCTGAGATGATGTTAAAACCATGGTTCCCTGAACGGAGTCTGGTTCAATCTGAGTTAGAAATGAGAAAAAGGGAGTTTTAATGGATTGTTGAACAGTTAAAGTAGTTTTTAAGAGGCTGAAACACAAAACAAAAAGTTAACTTGGACATTTAGAGAGTATAAGGTGTAAATTAAGGGATGTTTTCATGTTATTTAGCCAATTTTATGTTTTTTTTAAGCATTAATCAGTATGAACCTGAAATAAAGAGATTTAATGTGAATAAACTGATCTAAAGGATGCTGAAATATCTAAAACATGATGCTGAACTGATGCTTTATCAGGTCTGTCTGCAAGAACACAAGAACAAGAACACAGCTGTTAAAACGATGGTTTTCTGAACAGAGTCTGGTTCACTCAGAGTTATAAATCAATGGATGTGATTTATTGGGGAGTTTTTATGGATTATTGAACAGTTTAATGAGTCTTTAAGGGACTGAAACATAAAACAAAGAACACACAGAGTTAAATGAAAGACTTAGATAATATATAAGATGTAAATTAAGGGATGCTTTCATGTTATTTCTTCGGTTTTATGGTTTTTTTATGCATGAATCAGTAAAAACCTGAAATAAAGTGATTTATCTGTGATTTAATGTGAATAAACGGATCTAAAGGATGCAGAAATAACTTCAACAAGACGCTGAACTGATGTTTTGTCAGGTCTGAAGAACACAAGAACACTGCTGTTAAAACAATGGTTTTCTGAGAAATGAGAAAAAGGGAGTTTTAATGGATTGTTGAACAGTTAAAGTAGTTTTTAAGAGGCTGAAACACAAAACAAAAAGTTAACTTGGACATTTAGAGGGTACAAGGTGTAAATTAAGGGATGTTTTTCATGTTATTTAGCCAATTTTATGGGTTTTTTTAAGCATTAATCAGTATGAACCTGAAATAAAGAGATTTATCTGTGATTTAATGTGAATAAACGGATGTAAAGGATGCAGAAATAACTCCAACATGATGCTGATGTGTAAAAAATCTGAATTCTCACTGCAAGAACACTGCTGGTTTTCTGAATGGAGTCTGGTTCATCAGAGCCGTGTTGGCTGCTGCTTTCTAAACTGGTGAACACAGAAAAAAGAAGCAGCTTTTGCCGTGATTTTACTGTAATAAACGGATCAAAATGACGCTGAATAACTACAGCGTGAGGTGGGAAACGTCTGAAGCTCTCTAACGGAGCTGTTCCATCCTCAGCTCTCGCCCTGACGAAGGGAACCTGTTCAGAGGATCTTGCGTTGCAGCTGCAGGTGATTGCCGTCTCTGGTTGCCGTTGACTGGTTGCTGCTGCAGCAGGTGGGCGACTCGTCTTCGTCCTCGCCGCCGTTTGAGGAGAAACTTGTGATCCGACTGCTGGGAGAAAGAGGCAGAATCTCCAGTAGAGCCGAGAGGAGAGAGGACACTCTGCTCCACATCTCCACTTTATGATTAATGCAGATGAAAGAGTGTATTTATACACACAGAAATCTATCAGTGATTCCAGTATATGAAGTAACATCCTGCAGAGCGGCAACTTGTGTCTTTTTAAGGGCATAAAATGTCCAAAAGACATAAAACTTCCTCTTTCTCATAAAACTTTTTTTTTTTTTTTTTGCAGAATCACTGTTTATCTCTCTGCTTCATTTCTCAGTAAGCTTCTGTGATTTACTGTAAGCTGCGAGTCATCAGGGCAGTTGGTGACTAACTCCATTTCAACACTAAATACGGAGTAAAAAAACCCGCTATATTAAAGGCAATCAGGGTGGTAAAAAGTCCCCTTCTCAGGAGTTTTACAGCCTCTGTTTGATTTGTTGTAGGTACTTTACCTCTCAGCTCACATTTACAAAGTGCAGTAAAACACTTCCTCTAATATAAACTGCACAATAACAGTGGAAAACACTGAATATGCATGAGCCACGTATGAATAAATGAAAGTAAAACTCTTGTACTGTAAGTTGGAAGTGAAAACATTGCACATTAAACAGTCAGTTGTGTCAGCGGCGACATTACAACAGCATCAATTATTGCAGGCAGAGTGGTGTTAATGAGTCTAAGTGCCGGAGGTCAGGAGCTGCATGTAAACACAGCAGCATGTCGACAGACGGCGGCCTGGATGAACCTGTTCGCTGACGACTCCCTGCTCATCGTCTCTGAGAGCTGTTCCCAAACTGGAGAGTCACAAAAGCTGCTGTTAGTCTCAGCTCACATCCAGACGGTTACAGAAACCAACACGTCCTTTAACATTTCAGTGTATGTGACACAAGAGAAGAGACACAAAAGGGACTACAAAGAATCATAAAAGGACTACAAAGAGACACAGAACTACAAAAATAAACGACACGACCACAGAGAGACAATAAACAATTACAAAGACGTAGAAAAATACCACAGAGAGAAAGTTTTAAGACAAAATGACGAAGAAGAGATGCAAAGAGGCACAAAACAACTACAAAGAGACACACAATGACCTCAAAGAGACACAAAAGAACTATAAAGAGACACAAAACTGCAAAAATATACGACACAACCACAGAGAGACAATAAACAATAACAAAGACATAGAAAAATACCACAGAGAGAAAGTTTTAAGACAAAATGACGAAGAAGAGATGCAAAGAGACAAACAACTACAAAGAGATTCACAATGACCTCAAAGAGACACAAAAGAACTACAAAGAATACTAAAAAGACTACAAAGAGTCAACAAAACTGCAAAAATATACAAAATGACAAAATTACAGTTAACAATAACAAAAGACATATAAAAAATACCACGGACAAAATACAAAACGACGAAGAAGAGATGCAAAGAGACACAAAACAACTACAAAGAGACACACAATGACCTCAAAGAGACACAAAAGAACTATAAAGAGACACAAAACTGCAAAAATATACGACACAACCACAGAGAGACAATAAACAATAACAAAGACATAGAAAAATACCACAGAGAGAAAGTTTTAAGACAAAATGACGAAGAAGAGATGCAAAGAGACAAACAACTACAAAGAGATTCACAATGACCTCAAAGAGACACAAAAGAACTACAAAGAATACTAAAAAGACTACAAAGAGTCAACAAAACTGCAAAAATATACAAAATGACAAAATTACAGTTAACAATAACAAAAGACATATAAAAAATACCACGGACAAAATACAAAACGACGAAGAAGAGATGCAAAGAGACACAAAACAACTACAAAGAGATGCACAATGACCTCTAAGAGACACAAAACAACTACAAATAAAGACAAAATGACAATGAAGAGATGCAAAGAGACACAAAACAACTACATCAATATGGAAAACAACTTCAAAGACACATTTAATGGGGACAAAGAGGCAGAAAACAGCCACGAAACAACCTCTAAGAGACACAAAACAACTACAAAGACGATTTGTTGTCATTTTGTGTCTATTTGTAGTTGTTTTGTGTCGCTTATTCACATGCACTGAAATGTTAAAGAACGTGTTGACACAAAACAACTACAAAGAGACGCACAATGACCTCAAAGAGACACAAAACAACTACAAAGAGATTTAAAATGACCTCAAAGACACACAAAAGAACTACGAAAATGTGCAAAACAGCCGAACTGATAAAAGCAGAAAACAACTGCAAAGACACATTTAATGGGGACAGAGAGGCAGACAACAGCAACAAAGAGACACAAAACAACCACAAAGACACAAAACAACAAAGAGACACAAAACAAACACAAAGACACAAAACAACAAAGAGACACAAAACAACTAGAACAATAGGGAAAACTTCAAAGACACATTTAATGGGGACAAAGAGGCAAAAATCATCCGCAAAGAGACACAAAACAACCTCTAAGAGACACAAAACAACTACAAAGAGATGAAAAATGACCTCAAAGACACACAAAAGAACTACAAAAATGTGCAAAACAGCCGAACTGATAAAAGCGTAAAACAACTGCAAAGACACACTCAATGGGGACAAAAACAAACACTTTTACTGTTTCCTTCTATGATAAATGGTGTATCTTTGGCGAGCCTTTAAAGAATGTTCGGAGGGTTAAACGTGTAATTTTGCAGACATGTAACTGTGAGTGGAGCTGCAGACGGTCTGATCAGGATTCAGGATCAGGGTCGGTCCTATCTATCACAGAGAGCCCACTCTGCTCCTCCAGCTGAGTCAAAGCTCCTGGTTTTCACAGTCCCGGTCTGGACGCCCACCTCGTGGTTTGGCCGGCTGGTCGGAGAGCTCCACGCCCCTCGTGACACAGCAGGATGGTTTATACACACTAACCATCATCATCATCACCATCATCATCATCATCATCGGCAGCAGAGCTCGTCCTCTCAGCACTGACGCAGTTGTTCAGAAACAGCACTTGTTAGTGAAGAGGGAGACGTGTTGAGAAACCTCCGACCACAGCGAGGCTCGGGCCAAACCGCCATATGCAATCTGTCCAAACATGACACGGAACAGAGAGGATTCTGGGAGAAGCTCAGAGGGCGGAGACGCCAGGAAACCACGAGGAGAATGATGTGGTTTCACAGCTGGACACTCACACTGTGAGAACACACCAGAGATCTTCTTCTCTGTCTGAGGAGAAGGTCACAGGTCTGAGTCCAGATACACACCAGATACACACCAGACACACACCAGATACACAGTGTTTAGATTTACACCACTTTACCACAGTTTCTCTCTCTGAGGAAGCTCCTCTCCCAGTCAGAGACTCACAGAGACAACAAAGAGACGCAAAACTACCACAAAGAGACACAAAAGGACTAAGAAGGAATGATTGACAGCTCATCTAGCCAATGGAAATACACATGAAGCAGCCAATCAGGAACAGGCTCCGGTGTGACTAAAGGTTAGATGTGCAATCCATCTAAACTGGGGTAGAAATACAACGACAGATGAATCTTCTTTACAGAGACACAAAACAACTACAAAGGGACACAAAACAACCAGAAAGAGACACAAAATAACTACAAAGAGACAAAAAACAACCAGAAAGAGACACAAAACAACTACAAAGAGATGCAAAATGACCAAACTGAAAAAAGGCGGAAAACAATTCCAAACATGGACAAAGAAACACAAAACAACCACAAAAATGTGCAAAACAGCCAAACTGACAAAAGCAGAAAACAACTTTAAAGACACACTTAATGGGGAAAAAGAGGCAGACAACAGCAACAAAGAGACACAAAACAACCACAAAGAGACACAAAAAAACTACAAAGAGATGAAAATGACTGCAAAAAAATATGCAAAATGGGCAAACTAAAAAAGAGGTGGAAAATAACCTTGAAGAGACGCAAAACAAACACAAAGAAACGACAAATAACCACAAAGAGACACAAAACAACCACAAAAAAATTTGCAAAACAGCCGAACCAATGAAAGCAGAAAACAACTGAAAGTAAATGCTAAATGGGGACAAAGAGGCAGATAACAGCAACAAAGAGACGCAAAACAACTACAAAAAGACACAAAACAAACACAGGGAGACACAAAACAACTACAAAAAGGCACAAAACAACTACAAAAGACACAAAACTACAAAAGACACAAAACAAACAGGGAGACGCAAAACAACTACAAAGAGACACAAAACAAACACAGGGAGACACAAAACAACTACAAAGAGACAAAACAAACACAGGGAGACACAAAACAACTACAAAAGACACAAAACAAACACAGGGAGACACAAAACAACTACAAAGAGACACAAAACAACTACAAAAGACACAAAACAAACACAGAGAGACACAAAATAACTACAAAAGACACAAAACAAGCACAGGGAGATTGAAGATGATGACACAAGAGATGCAAAACGGCCAAACCGAAAAAAGGCAGAAAATAAGTTGAAAGACTCTTTACTTTAGGGGGACAAAGAGGCAGAAAACAACCACAAAGAGACGTTAAATGACCTCACAGAGCCAGAGACTCTACAGTATAAATGCTTTGCAGAAGGTGAATCCTGGATCTGATGTTGTTTTTTCTTTGTGAATTCGTCATGAAGGTAAAAACTTTGAGTATTTTCTTCAGCTGAAATGTCGTCTCCCTGAGGACAGAGGAGCGTCTCCGAGGTCTCGGCCGGCATCGATCGGCCGTCTCACCTGTCAGCTCGTCTCTTCTGCTCACCTGTCGGTCCGCTGAGCTTTCTGCTTCTCCTGCTGCTCGCCTCCGTCACGGCCACCTGATGGTGATGCAACAGTCAGCTCCGTCTCCTTCACACTCATTCATCTAAACACTTTCATATTTCACCTCACTGACAAACACTTCACAGCTATTTCTCTCTTTCTGAAAGCTCTCCTGCTCTTCTCTTAGAAAGACACTCGAAACTACTACAAAGAGACTAAAAATGACTTCAAAGAGACACAAAATGACTACAAAGAGCCTCGATACAACTACAGATACACTCAAAACAACAACAAACAGACTCAAAACAACTATAACTACTCATAACAACTACAAAGAGACATAACAACAACTACAAGGAAACTAAAAATGACTTCAAAGAGCCTCGATACAACTACAGATACACTCAAAACAACAACAAGCCGACTCAAAACAACTATAACTACTCATAACAACTACAAAGAGACATAACAACAACTACAAGGAAACTAAAAATGACTTCAAAGAGCCTCGATACAACTACAGATACACTCAAAACAACAACAAGCCGACTCAAAACAACTATAACTACTCAAAACAACTACAAAGAGACTCGAAACAACTACAGATACACTCGAAACAACAACAAGCCGACTCAAAACAACTATAACTACTCATAACAACTACAAAGAGACTCGATACAACTACAAAGAGACATAACAACAACTACAAGGAAACTAAAAATGACTTCAAAGAGCCTTGATACAATTACAGATACACTCAAAACAACAACAAGCAGACTCAAAACAACTACAAAGAGACATAAGATGACTACAAACAGACACAAAACAGCCATAACTACTCAAGACAACTACAAAGAGACTCGGAACAACTACAGATACACTCAAAACAACAACAAACAGACACAAAACAACTAAACGAAACAACTAAAACAACTTGAACTAAGAGACTCGAAACAACTACGAGACACAAAGGCACTTCAAAGAAACAAAAAAGGGAACTACAAGAACAAACACAGTGGCTACAAAGAGACACAAAACAACCACAAACGGACTAAAAAAAACCTACAAAGAGACGCCAAATTACACAAAACAACCACAAAAATGTGCAAAACAGCCAAACTGACAAAAGCAGAAAACAATTTTAAAGACAACCTTAATGGGAAAAAGAGGCAGACAACAGCAACAAAAAGACACAAAACAACCACAAAAAACACAAAGTGGCTACAAAGAGACTCAAAACAACGAAAAGAGACACAAAGGGGCTACAAAAATACAAAGTGGCTACAAAGAGACTCAGATGTACTTCAAAGAGACTCAAAACGACTACAAAGACTCACGTGGACTGCAGAAGGACACAGCAGGATGTTCACCGTGTCATTAATCAGGTATCAATGTTTTCAGCACCTGTATGACTGATCAATAATGTTTCACTTTGACTCACTGGGTCATAAAACACACAGTCAGAGGAGAACAAGGGGTGAAACCAGGTTCTATATTTGATCCTAAATATGTTTGAGCTTTATGGTTCTATCACCATCAAACACAAACTGGCCTCAGGGAGTTTTGGGTCTTTTTTTATAATTGTGTGTCTTTTTAAAATACTTTTGGGTCTTTTCAGTAATTTTGTGTATTTTGGGGGTCATGTTGTGTCTTTTTAAAAATAATTTGGGGTCTTTTTTGGTAATTCTGTGTCTTTTTTTAGTAATTTTGTGTCTTTTTTTTTGGAATTTTCTGTCTTTTTTTTTAGTCATTTTGTGTCTTTTTTTGGTCATTTTGTGTCTTTTTTTAGTCATTTTGTGTCTTTTTTTGGAATTTTGTGTCTTTTTTTTGGAATTTTGTGTCTTTTTTTTTTAGTAATTTGTGTCTTTTTTTTTAGTAATTTTGTGTCTTTTTTGGAATTTGTGTCTTTTTTTTTTAGTAATTTTGAGTCTTTTCTTTTGTCATTTTGTGTCTTTTTGGGTCATTGTGATTCTGCCTCCAGCGGCCCCCAGGAAATTTGAGTTTGAGACCCCTGGTCTAGACTAATGAATGAATGAATGAATGAATGAACGAATGAATGAATGAATGAATGAGTCTCCAGGTGACCAGTGTGTCTGTGACGCTGTGAGAGAGAAACATGAAGGTGAAAAGGACGATTCTGGTCTTCAGCTCGTTAGCTCCTCATCTCTTCACCTCCTTCTCTCTCTCTCTCTCTCTCTTTCTCTTTCTCTCTCTCCCTCTCTCTCTCTCTCTCTCTCTCTCTCTCTCTCTCTCTCTCTCATCTCCTCTCTCTCTCTCTCTCTCCTCTCTTCTCTCTCTCTCTCTCTCGGAGGGAGCAGCTCCTCACATCTCTTCAGCTGTTTGAAGATCTTTTTGTCATCTTGAGTTTCTCTTTTCTCTCTTTCTCACTTTGTGAATCATCACTCCCCAGACAGACACACACACACACACACACCACACACACACACACACACACACACACACACACACACACACACACACACAAACACACACACACACACACACACACACACACACACACAGTAAGCCCAGGTGTTAGTTGTGTGTGTGAGTCGGAGGTTCAGGCCTTAAGGTTCAAAGCTTCAATGTTGATCCTGCAGCTCAGAGGTGATGACGTTACACACACACACACACACACACACACACACACACACACACACACACACACACAGACCCAGGTTTTTAGAGCCTGTGACTCTTTGAAGCCGTCAGACGGAGAGACTTTAGACTTAAATAACGTCAGTGATGGTTCATGTTTATGACTTGTTATGAACTTCCTGGTTGCGTTAGAACAGCTGGTTCTCTGCTTCATTAGAACGATGTCGTGAGAACGTTTCAATGATTAACACAAATGAAAATAGGATGTTTGTTAATGAGACGACTCAAACACACTGTGGTGGATCGAAGACCAACTCTGCTCCTTAGTTTACAGGATCACCAATAAAAAACACACAATTTACAAGAAAAAATCCAAATTGTTTTTTTTTTTGCCATTTTGTGTCTTTTTTGTAATTTTGTGTCATTTTTGTAAATTTGTCTTTTTTGTCATTTTGTGTCTTTTTTTGTCATTTTGTGTCTTTTTGTAATTTAGTGTCTTTTTTTGTCATTTTGTGTCTTTTTTGTCATTTTGTGTCTTTTTTTTTAGTAATTTTGTGTCTTTTTTTTGTAATTTTGTGCCTTTTTTTTTGTAAATTTGTATCTTTTTTTAGTAATTTTGTCTTTTTGTAAATTTGTGTCTTTTTGTAATTTTGTGTCTTTTTTTGCCCATTTGTGTCTTTTTTGTCATTTCGTGTCTTTTTTTGTAATTTTGTGTCTTTTTTTGTCATTTTGTGTCTTTTTTTAGTCATTTTGTGTCTTTTTTTTGTCATTTTGTGTCTTTTTTTGTAAATTTGTGCCTTTTTTTTAGTAATTTTGTGTTTTTTTGTAATTTTGTGTCTTTAGTAATTTTGTGTCTTTTTTAAATAATTTTGTGTCTTTTTTTGTAAATTTGTCTTTTTTGCCATTTTGTTTCTTTTTTGCCATTTCACGTCTTTTTTAGTCATTTTGTGTCTTTTTTTAGTCATTTTGTGTCTTTTTTTTAGTAATTTTGTGTCTTTTTTTTGTAAATTTGTGTCTTTTTAGTAATTTTGTGTCTTTTTTTAAGTCATTTTGTGTCTTTTTTTGTAAATTTGTGTCTTTTTTTTAGTAATTTTGAGTCTTTTTTAGTCATTTTGTGCCTTTTTTTAGTAAATTTGTGTCTTTTTTAGTCATTTTGTGCCTTTTTTTTTAGTAATTTTGTGTCTTTTTGATACTGCCTCCAGTGGCCCCCAGGTAATTTGAGTTTGAGACCCCTGACATATATGTTTTATATATTTATATATCGAGTAAATGTTGTAAAAGTCCCAAACAAAATAAAATGTTTTCAGAGCTTTTCAGATTACAAAACTTGAAACCGCTGTAAATATAAATAAAGATCTGTTCTGTCCTCGTCTTCTGTGTGTGTGTGTGTGTGTGTGTGTGTGTGTGTGTGTGTGTGTGTGTCTGGGTGGAACCTGAGTCTCCGTTGTTTCCTCTAATTGCTGCTTTACACAAACACTCTCTGTGAGAAAGTTCCCGTTGTGACCAAAGTTTGGTTTCTCTGTTGAATCTGTGTATTTATTCTGAGTGGAGACAAACAGAAGATTAAACAGAAACCTCTCACCGTCTCCTCCTCTCTCTGCCACACGCTGCATTATTCAGCCTCACCACTGTTAATGTAACATTATGTATTTTTAATGACTTTACGTAACACAAATGTGTTCGTTTGTTTGTTTGTTTATGTGTGTAAAAGGTCACTCCTATAATAAACACCACGATAAGAACAGATGTTTTAAATAAACCATGTTTAAACAGTATGAACAGTGTCTAATTAACTGGAAGAATTAGTTTAAATCTATAATTCAATACAAATATTTATCTTGTGTGTGTGTGATTAACCCTCTGAACCCCAACAAGACGTTTTTAGCTCTTTTTACATCCTCCTCTCTGTGTCTTAATGTTTCACTGCAACATATAAAATCTATAAATCTATATAATATATAAATCTCTAAGTCCTACAGCTCTAATCAGAACAACTCAAACAGTCTTAGTGCAGAATAACACAGTTAGAATGACAGAAACCAGGGGAAAAATGAATTACTCTGATAAATTACATGTGAATAAAGGTGAATTTATATACAAACACTTTACCAAGTGCTCCACACGTGTCAACTTACCAAAAAGACACAAAATTGCCCAAAAAAATACACAAAAATCCCCCAAAATGACCAAGAAAAAACACAAAATTACCAGAAATTACCAAAAAACAAAAGCCTCTCCTGTCCTGTCCTCTCCTCTCTGCTCTGTGTAAACAGCCTCAAAATATAAGACACAAAATTATCAATAAAATACGAAAAATTACTAAAAAAGACTTAATTACCAATAAAAAGACACTAAATTACCAAAAAAGACACAAAATTACAAAAAAAGACACAAAATTACCAATAAAATGAAACAAAATTACTAAAAAAGACTTAATTACCAATAAAAAGACACTAAATTACCAAAAACGACACAAAATTACCAAAAAAGACACAAAATTACCAAAAAAGACACAAAATGACAAAAAAAAGACACAAAATTACCAATAAAATGACACAAAATTACTAAAAAAGACTTAATTACCAATAAAAAGACACTAAATTACCAAAAACGACACAAAATTACCAAAAAAAGACACAAAATTACAAAAAAAGACAGAAAATTACCAAAAATACACAAAATTATCAATAAAGACACAAATTACAAAAAAAGACCCAAAATTACAAAAAAAGACACAAAATTACCAATAAAAAGACACAAATTACAAAAAAAGACACAAAATTACCAAAAAAAGACACAAAATTACCGTTTAACACAAGTTTTGGTCACTTTTTAGAACTGACGATGCGTTCAAGGACCGTCGGAAAGCTCAGTGTCTGACGATAACGCCTGTTTCTACAGTTTGTGTGTGTAATAATCTGTGTGTCTGTGTTGATCTTGTAAAGGAAACTCCTCCAGGGTTCAGAGGGTTTCTTCCCGCTCCGTATAGAAGCTGCTGCTGTTTGTTCATGATTACATTATATTTATGATGATGTGAGTCACGCGTCTTCATGCTTTAATAATTAATCCCAATCTGTGTTCTCCTGCATGTACTTCTGTCTTTAATTCCTGCTGCTGCACACGGAGAACATGAACACACAGATCGCTACAGAACGCCGCCGGCTGCTTTCTACCGCCGTCTGAACACATCTGTCGTCACGGCGACCACCGCCAAACATCACCGCCTCACACTCCTGATGCTCACAGAGCCTCTGGTTGATGTGCAGACAGGTGGACAGACATCTGGGTGTGTGTGTGTGTGTGTGTGTGTGTGTGTGTGTGTGTGTGTGTGACCACAACAAGGCCTTTAATCCTGTTCTTTGACTCTGTTCAGATCAAACACGACGCAGCAACACTCACACTTTCTGACAGCGAGGCATGAGTGTGTGTGTGTGTGCGTGTGTGTGTGTGTGTATGTGTGTGTGTGTGTGTGTGTGTGTGTGTGTGTGTGTGTGCTGGTGGGGGTTATATCAGGACAAACTTGAAAGAGAACAATGTTCGGTACAATCACTTCGTCTCTGACTGACTGATTCTGTTTGCTGATTTGACTTGAAACGCTGCGTTCAATGACTTGGATTATTTTTATTATTATTATTATTATCAGTTAAACAGTTAAAATATAATGTTCAAAAAAGGGTAAGGGTCTAAAATAAGTTTGTTGCATGGTAAAATAAAAATAGGCTATAAAGCCTCTGATTGGTGGACAAGAAGAAAACGAAGCCTCTGGTCAAACAGTCAAAAAAGCAGCTTCTGACTGGTCGATAAGTACAAAAGGCAGCCTCTGATTGGATGATTAGTAGGAAAAAAAGCCTCAGATTGGTTGAAAAGGCACAAACGCAGCTTCTGATTGCTCGATAAGAAAAAAACTTAACCTCTGATTGGTTGATAAGTAAAAAACAAAGCCTCCAGTTGGTAGACAAGAAGAAAACAAAGCTTCTGTTTGGTCTAAAAGAAGAAGAAAAAAGCCTCTGATTGGTCGACAAGTCAAAAACTCAGCATCTGATTGGTCGACAACTTGAAAACAAAGCTTCTGATTGGCCGAAAAGAAGAAATCAAACTTTTGATTGGTTGACAAGTCAAAAACTCAGCCTCTGATTGGTGAACAAGAAGAAAAAGTAGCCTCCAATTGGTTAATTAGTAGAAAACAAAGCTTCTGATTGGTTCACAAGAAATAGCAGCCTATGATTGGTCGACGAGAGGAAAGCAAAGCCTCTGAGTGGTCGACAAGAAGAAAACAAAGCTTCTGATTGGTTGAAAAGAAGAAAATAAAGCTTCGGATTGGTCGAAAAGTCAAAAAGTCAGCTTCTCATTAGTGAACAAGAAAGAAAAAGTAGCCTCCAATTGGTTGATTAGTAGAAAAAAATGCAGCTTCTGATTGGTCGCAAAGTCAAAAACGCAGTTTCAGATTGGCCACCTAGTTGAAAACAAAGCTTCTGATTGGTCGACAAGTAGAAAACGCAGCTTCTGCTGAAAACGTGACTGGGAACAGAGAAACATCTAACCAAACTCCATCAACAGAGAAGATCCACATGAACCTGAAATATATCTGATGAGTTTTAAAACCAGATTCTTCTACACATTCTACCAGTGTGTGTGTGTGTGTGTGTGTGTGTGTGTGTGTGTGTGTGTGTGTGTGTGTGTTCATTATGTGTGTGTGTGTGTGTGTGTGAGTGTTCATTATGTGAGTGTGTGTGATGAATAAGCAGAGTGTGAAGCCTTTGAAGTGCTCTGATCACATATCGAAGCTTTAACACAGATGTTGAGAACACGCTGGTGAGGTCATGAGGTCACACACACACACACACACACACACACACACACACACCTGGCCTTACATCAGTGTGTGTGTGTGTGTGTGTGTGTGTGTGTGACCACAACAAGGTGTCGGCAGCAGTCACTTTCTTTCATGACTCAGCAGAGATCAAACTCACGCTTCCCACAACAGCCTCACACACACACACACACACACACACACACACACACACACACACACACACACATCTGATCTGTGCTTTGATGACTCGACACACATCACACAACACTCACTGAAACACGCAGGGAATATAAGTTGTGACATCACTTCCTGTCTGGCTCACAGTGCTTCAGAGAGGACATGTTGGAGTTCCCCAGGGCTCAGGCATCGGGCCACTAACCTTTAGACAGAAACAGACACAGTACAGAGCAGAGCACACACGTCGTCATTAATATTACATTAAATATTAACACAATTAGAGTTAGCTGGAGATGGAGAGGAATGCTGAGGGCTGAAAGTGGGAACAGCTCCAACATGTCTCTGTGCAGAATAACAGTTAGAATGACAGAAACCAGGAAAAAAAACAACAGGATTTCTCTGATAAATTAAAACAGAATTTATATATAAACACTTTTCCAAGTGCCCGCAAGTGTCACGAATGTTGTATTAAAAAAGACACAAAATTAACAAAAAAGATGCAAAATAACTCAAAAAAGACATAAATGACTAAAAAAAGACACAAAATGACCAAAAAAAGACACAAAATGACCAAAAAAGACACAAAAAGACTATAAAATGACCAAAAAAAAGACAAAATGATGAAATAAAAATTCAAAATGACCAAAAAAGACCCAAGATTAGCAACATAGACCCGAAATTACCAAAAAAAAAAGCCACAAAAAACATATTGTACATACTGAAGTATCGTCATGTTTCCAGCCTCTCCTGTCCTCTCCTCTCTGCTCTGTGTAAACAGCCTCTCCTGTCCTCTCCTCTCTGCTCTATGTAAACAGCCTCTCCTGTCCTCTCCTCTCTGCTCTGTGTAAACAGCCTCTCCTGTCCTCTCCTCTCAGCTCTGTGTAAACAGCCTCTCCTGTCCTCTCCTCTCTGCTCTGTGTAAACAGCCTCTCCTGTCCTCTCCTCTCTGCTCTGTGTAAACAGCCTCTCCTGTCCTCTCCTCTCTGCTCTGTGTAAACAGCCTCTCCTGTCCTCTCCCCTCTGCTCTGTGTAAACAGCCTCTCCTGTCCTCTCCTCTCTGCTCTGTGTAAACAGCCTCTCCTGTCCTGTCCTCTCCCCTCTGCTCTGTGTAAACAGCCTCTCCTGTCACTTGGTCACTATTTATAACTGATGATCCGTTCAAAGACGATATATTAAGTTTTCAACCTGATTAACTTTTGTTTTTCTAAATAAACTCAATTTTTACACAGAATCACAACTTTTGGGGGAGTTTCTGGTTATTAGTTTTGGATGATTTAAGCCTGTTCACAATGATTGTTTTCACTCAATAACAGACAAACAGTCATTCTGACAGACTTCCCTGTGTTAATGATGACCATAAAAGGAGTTACCACACATTCAGGAAGTGTGTGTGTGTGTGTGTGTGTAATAGAGAGAGGGCTGCCCCAGTGTGTGTGTGTGTGTGTGTGTGTTTTTTTTTCCAACACCTGTAAAATCCTCCAGCAGTGATTAGTCAGCACTGAACGCCCAGCGAGCTGTTTGTCCTGGCCCAGTGTGTGTGTGTGTGTGTGTGTGTGTGTGTGTGTGTGTGTGTGTGTGTGCAGCGGTTACAACAGTAAACACACACACAGTGGCAGGCCTACAGGAGATGATTCAGCAGATACTCCTGTTTGAGGTGGGCTGCTCCACCACAACACACACATGAACACATGAACACATGAACACACACTCATTACTAATGCAGCAACACACTCAAATAAACATCACACACCTACACACCAAAACACACCAAAACACACACGTATCAGGTCTTTATGAGGCTCCTGTAAAGTACAAATACTGCTACTGTTGTGGCATCCGCCTGCTGTAACAAAATGTGTGTGTGTGTGTGTGTGTGTGTGTGTGTGTGTGTGTGTGCTGTCTATTTAAAGACATGTTTGCCATCTTGAGAATTCTCCGTGCAGTGCAGCTCAACCGGTGGCCAGCTGCTTTTTAATCTAAATAAATTCCCGTCTTCATCTGCCCTCTGTGTGGGAGCTCAGAGAGCACGAAGCAGGTGTGTGTGTGTGTGTGTGTGTGTGCGTGTGTGTGTGTGTGTACGTCCCTATAAGGATGTAAAACCCAACATTAAATGCCTGCAGAACAGCTTAAAAACAACGTCAGTCATCTAAAATCACACCTGAAATCAACTGAAAAGATCTCAATAACCACTTAAAGTCGCCTAGAACCACCTACAGGACACCAAGACTCTCCTCAACCCCAGTTAGAACCCCCGAAAGGACTCCTAGAGCCTGCATGGTGAACACCTAAAGAACTCTTCAACCCCGGAAATGACAGAGAACCACCAAAACATCTTTATGGGCCACCAGATCCATCTGAAAGACCAGAAGAACCTCCCAAATGTCCATGAGAAGCTCTTAAAGGAGCCTATGACCATGAGTACCCTCGAGAACACTTCTAGAACCTTCCTAACCGTCTAAATGGTTTGATAGAAGGTTCAACCACTAGATCCACCTACAGAGCACCAAGACTCTCCTCCCAATGACTCCAGCACCCCCAGTGATCAATTCAACAACCTAAAACACCACTAAAACCTCCTTTATGACAACTAAACCACCTAAAGGACTTCTAAAACCTCCTAAATGACCATGTGAACACTTAAAGAACCCCTAGAGGTGCATGACCACTATAACCTACTTAATGATCATAAGAACAATCTTAAAGAACACAAGAACCTTCTAAAAAACACCAGAAACCTTTCAATATCCAACAGAACCACCTCCTAAAACATCCTTTATGACAACTAAACCACCTGAAGGACTTCTAAAACCTCCTAAATGACCATATGAACAACCTAAAAACAACCCCTTAAAGACCACAAGAACCTTCTAAAAAACACCAGAAAGTCACAAATAACAAACAGAACCACCTCCAAACCTTCTTAATTCTTAGTGACTTCTAGAACCGCCTTATTGACCAATAAAACCATCTAAAAGACGTCCTTAATGGCAACTAGAGCCGTCTGTGAGGCCACTTGAACCACCTAAAGCACTTTCAGAACCTCCTTTATGACCAATACATCCATCTTAAAACCTCCTAAATGGCCACGAGATCCACTTAAAGGAACCCTTGAAGTAGCACATTCTTAATAGGCACCAAAAAGACCACAAGAAACCCTTGAAAAGACCACTAAAACCTCCTTTATGACAACTAAACCACCGAAAGGACTTCTAAAACCTCCTAAATGACCATGTGAACACTTAAAGAACCCCTAGAGGTGAATGGCCACTATAACCTACTTAATGATCATAAGAACAATCTTAAAGAACACAAGAACCTTCTAAAAAACACCAGAAACCTTTCAATATCCAACAGAACCACCTCGTAAAAAACATCCTTTATGACAACTAAACCACCTGAAGGACTTCTAAAACCTCCTAAATGACCATATGAACAACCTAAAAACAACCCCTTAAAGACCACAAGAACTTCTAAAAAACACCAGAAACCTTTCAATATCAAACAGAACCACCTTCTTAATTCTTAGTGACTTCTAGAACCCCCTTATTAACCAATAAAACCACCTAAAAGACGTCCTTAATGGCAACTAGAGCCGTCTGTGAGGCCACTTGAACCACCTAAAGCACTTTCAGAACCTCCTTTATGACCAATACATCCATCTTAAAACCTCCTAAATGGCCACGAGATCCACTTAAAGAAACCCTTGAAGTAGAACTTTCTTAATAGGCACCGAAAAGACCACAAGAAGCCCTTGAAAAGACCACTAAAACCTCCTTTATGACAACTAAACCACCTAAAGGACTTCTAAAACCTCCTAAATGACCATGTGAACAACTTAAAGAACCCCTAGAGGTGAATGACCACTATAACCTACTTAATGATCATAAGAACAATCTTAAAGGACACAAGAACCTTCTAAAAACCAGAAACCTTTCAATATCCAACAGAACCACCTCCTAAAACATCCTTTATGACAACTAAACCACCTGAAGGACTTCTAAAACCTCCTAAATGACCATATGAACAACCTAAACAACCCCTTAAAGACCACAAGAACTTCTAAAAAACACCAGAAACTTTTCAATATCCAACAGAACCACCTCCTAAAACATCCTTTATGACAACTAAACCACCTGAAGGACTTCTTAAACCTCCTAAATGACCATATGAACAACCTAAAAACAACCCCTTAAAGACCACAAGAACCTTCTAAAAAACTCCAGAAAGTCACAAATAACAAACAGAACCACCTCCAAACCTTCTTAATTCTTAGTGACTTCTAGAACCGCCTTATTGACCAATAAAACCACCTAAAAGACTTCCTTAATGGCAACTAGAGCCATCTGTGAGGCCACTTGAACCACCTAAAGCACTTTCAGAACCTCCTTTATGACCAATACATCCATCTTAAAACCTCCTAAATGGTCACGAGATCCACTTAAAGGAACCCTTGAAGTAGCACATTCTTAATAGGCACCAAAAAGACCACAAGAAACCCTTGAAAAGACCACTAAAACCTCCTTTATGACAACTAAACCACCGAAAGGACTTCTAAAACCTCCTAAATGACCATGTGAACACTTAAAGAACCCCTAGAGGTGAATGGCCACTATAACCTACTTAATGATCATAAGAACAATCTTAAAGAACACAAGAACCTTCTAAAAAACACCAGAAACCTTTCAATATCCAACAGAACCACCTCCTAAAACATCCTTTATGACAACTAAACCACCTGAAGGACTTCTAAAACCTCCTAAATGACCATATGAACAACCTAAAAACAACCCCTTAAAGACCACAAGAACTTCTAAAAAACACCAGAAACTTTTCAATATCAAACAGAACCACCTTCTTAATTCTTAGTGACTTCTAGAACCCCCTTATTAACCAATAAAACCACCTAAAAGACGTCCTTAATGGCAACTAGAGCCGTCTGTGAGGCCACTTGAACCACCTAAAGCACTTTCAGAACCTCCTTTATGACCAATACATCCATCTTAAAACCTCTTAAATGGCCACGAGATCCACTTAAAGGAACCCTTGAAGTAGCACATTCTTAATAGGCACCAAAAAGACCACAAGAAACCCTTGAAAAGACCACAACAACATCATCAGTGATCTGTAGCACCGCCCAGTGGCCAGTACAACAACCTAAAAGACCACTAAAACCTCTTGATGACAGCTAACAGCCAGAAGGACTTCTACCTTCTACCTCCTAATGACTACTACGTTTTTGTAGTATTTTAACAGATAAAGTAGCACACAGAAAGAGGCAGCTGTGTGTTACTGCTTCCAGGTAATATTTCTGACGTGTTTTTACTCAGAACTAGTGAGCAGCTTGCAGGTGACGGTGAAGATGGAAGAATGTTTCTGGGTTCAGTGAAGTTCAGACTGTAATCCTGCAGAGAGCAAAACCACAACAGAGAGAGAGAGAGCGTGAGCAGGAAACTAATGAAGCTAATCAACAATCCTAAACCAGAACCCACACAATCAGGACGTGCTTCCAAAACCACACACACACACACACACACACACAGTGAGGGCAGCAGGAACATCAGGGAGAGTTTAGGCTCAGCGTTGTGAATTCATTCATGGGAACTCGCTGCAGGTAACAGAAACCTGTTCAGCATCACACAGAAAAAAACGATTACCAGCCTCAGAGTTTCCAGCTCACCAGGATCGCATTTCCCACAATGCACCACTGCTACTCTTCAGGGCCTTTAAAAACTATCAGATATAAAATGTAAACTGCACTTCAGTGGGCCAAGGTTATTTTAGTTAATGAAAACTAACAAAATAACGAAAACTAAAATTGAAAAAACCTTTTCGTTAACTGAGATAAAAATAAAAACAAGAGTTTTTTAAAAAACGATAACTAACTGAAACTGTATTTTGTGGTTCCAAAACTAACTAAAACTAACTAAAATTATAGTGAAAATGTCCTTAGTTTTCGTCTTTGTCAACTTTTTTCATACATAATTCAGTGTTTCTATTTGAACATGCAGGAACACATGGTGAATATGTTTACTGAGACTGGGATGTCTACACTCCAACCAAATTACAAAACACCCCGAACTGTAAGAATTAATCACCTTGTTGGGGTTAAGAAGGATAAACCAAAGGAAATTAAGGCACTACCCATTACAAAAAAACTAAAACTAATAAAAACTAAACTAAAACAAGCAAACTCACTCTAAAAACTAACTACAACTAACTGAATTTGAAAACAAAAAGTCACAACGAAATTAAAACTAATGAAAAATCCAAAACTATTATAACCTTGCAGTGGGATTAATCCCCTCAATCTCTGAGACAAAAGTGTCCAGATATCCAGCTGATTCAGGTCTGTTGCTGTAGAGCCCCATGATACCATGTGACCTGGATCTCGCCCAGCTGCCAAATTCAGCATTTCGATGGTATTTGGGCTGATTTGATTTGAGAATTAGCTCCATTTAGCACCACACAGACCAGATTTGGCTCTGTGGTTTCACTGGAGAACAAGAGAGGAAGTTGGACTCATTAACCTCTTCAACTCCTGGAGGACGTCAGCGTCCTCGGCCGACTTTCTGTCTTTTAGAGGCTTTTAGAGACTTTTTATGCCAGAAATAAGAAACTAGAAGACCGACAGAATCCATTGGTACCAAACATGACCTGCCAGTTTGTCAAGAAGTGGGCGAAGACTCCAAAGTTACACTGAATAATAGTGAGGAAAAGAACAGACAAGTCCATTTTCAAAGACCTCTGACCTTTGACCTCAAGATGTCTGATGGGTTCAATGTGTCCCCACGAGTCTCCTCTTTACTGACATGCCCACTTTATGTTGATAACCCCCGCGTCTCCTCTTTGCTGACATGCCCACTTTATGTTGATAACCCACGAGTATCCTCTTTACTGGCATGTCCACTTTATGTTGATAACCCACGAGTCTCCTCTTTACTGACATGCCCACTTTATGTTGATAACCCACGAGTCTCTTTACTGACATGCCCACTTTATGTTGATAACCCACGAGTCTCCTCTTTACTGACATGCCCACTTTATGTTGATAACCCACGAGTCTCCTCTTTACTGACATGCCCACTTTATGTTGATAACCCACGAGTCTCCTCTTTACTGACATGCCCACTTTATGTTGATAACCCACAAGTCTCCTCTTTACTGACATGCCCACTTTATCCTGATAACCTACGAGTCTCTTTACTGACATGCCCACTTTATGTTGATAACCCACGAGTCTCCTCTTTACTGGCATGTCCACTTTATGTTGATAACCCACGAGTCTCCTCTTTACTGACATGCCCACTTTATGTTGATAACCCACGAGTCTCTTTACTGACATGCCCACTTTATGTTGATAACCCACGAGTCTCCTCTTTACTGACATGCCCACTTTATGTTGATAACCCACGAGTCTCCTCTTTACTGACATGCCCACTTTATGTTGATAACCAATGAGTCTCCTCTTTACTGACATGCCCACTTTATGCTGATAACCCACGAGTCTCCTCTTTACTGACAAGTAAAAAGGTTTCTTCTAGATTTTTCTCTCTTTGTGTCTGAATGTGGGAGTTTGGACCCTTTTTTTCCAGTTCTTGTGGTTTTAAAAATGCTGTCTCCCAACAAAAAAGACAGTAAAAGGAGTCCTGGCAGATGATAAATGGTGCTTAGAGTTCTGTCTTTACATATAAACCGTTGCAACAGGAGGTTTAAAGCCTCACATTGCATGTAGAAACCATGTGTTGCTGCAGAAGTCCCAGTTGTGTTTGTGCTGTGTCTCCCCGGCAGACTAAAGGTTAAAGCCGAGCGAGCGTCCCGTGGACACGGAGCGCAGCAGGGATTTCCAGGGATATGAGCAAATTTTCTGCTTCATAACTGCGAGCACCGCCGCAGCGGAAACAGCAGAATTGGATTTAAAACCTCAAACATTTTATGAGTCCACAAAGTCGATCTCCATTTCACGGTCGGTGGAGGAGCTCAAAGTTTGTGTGTCTCCGTGACGTCACGGGTTAAAGAGAAAGCCTCATCAGCACAGGAACCACACATGACTGCTCTGAAGTGGAACGGTGCAACAGTGAGCGGCTTCAGGTTTTAATTAAATGTTTCCATGTTGGTAAGCTCGTTTGCTGTATATGAGGTCTAATAAAACACTGGAGCACTTCAGCCAAAGGTTAGACAAGCTTTTTACAGCAGCGCCTGCTGAACGTCTGAGCACAGAGAATAAAAATAAGAGCCGCTGCTAATAAAAGCCTGTTGAGACAAAACATCTCATCTGAAACGCAGGAATCCTTCACACGCACTCAGCTGCTGTTCATCCAGCAGAACCAGAAGCTGCACTCTGGCTCAGGAAAATACTAATTATACAATCGTTTTGTCTGAGATTAGATGATTATATACAAGATTTATTTGAAAAAGCCCCAAAGAAAAGTGTTTTGTTACTCAAACAGAACCTCGAGAAGTTGTTTTTATTTTATTTAGAAAGTTGTAGTTGATGTTTTAGCCTTGAGCTAACATTTGTTTAGTAACTTACAGCCATTTATTACATGTATTTATACTTTATTAGGCTTCACACAATATAAATACAGCAGTTTGTTTACATTTTAACCCTTGAGTTGTCCTCGGAGTCAAACATGACCCGCCACTGTGTTTAACCCCTCAATGATCTTTTCTCAACATGTAATTCAGTGACTTTTGAATGGAAATGAGCAAAGGAATAAGAAAAAGTAAATCATTGTCTTTGTTCATATGTTATGAAAACTGAACACCAACAGGAGACAAATCTGGTCTCAGGGGTCTTTTTTTTTTTTACCATAAAAAACATAAAAACTATGCATGCACCTATGCAGTACCTTTAGTAATTAAAAACGAGTGGATTCCTCTGATTAATGGGGAAAAAGAGGGAAAACCTCGACAGGTTTGTTTTTAACCTGTAGAGTGTCCAAAAGCTACAAATAATCCAGACTTGTTGCCTCCATCAGACTAGAAAACAAAGCAGCGTGGAGCCCTACTGTACATTTACCTCTAAAGTTCTGGCTGTAAACTCCATGAGGCCAGTTTCAGTTTGATGATGATATACCAAGTAAAACTGGAGACAAGCTCAAATAGATTTAGTATCAAATGATAGAACTGGATGGAACCCTCTTCTATGGTAGATTTGACACCTTTGGTCACATTTGACACATTTAACATTCTTTATTGAGCATGATAGTGTTTTCAAAGTTAAAAAAAAAAAATTCAAAATCACATTTTACGTTGGACTAAAGGACTAAAAAAGACACAAAATGACCAAAAAAAGACAAAATGACCACAGAAAAAGACACAAAAAGACTAAAAAAAGATACAAAATGACCAAAATAAGACACAAAATAACAAAAAAAAGATACAAAAGTACACAAAATGACCAAAAAAGACACAAAATGACCAAAAAAAGACACAATATGACTAAAAAAAGACAAAACAATACACAAAATGACCAAAAAAGACACAAAATGACCAAAAAAAGACACAAAATAACTAAAAGACACAAAATTACCAAAAAAGACACAAAATGACCAAAAAAAGACACAATATGACTAAAAAAAGACAAAACAATACACAAAATGACCAAAAAAGACACAAAATGACCAAAAAAAGACACAAAATAACTAAAAGACACAAAATTACCAAAAAAGACACAAAATAACTAAAAAAGACAACATAAGACACAAAAAGACACAAATCAAATAGAGTCCCACTAGAATAAAAAGTTGATGACAGGATCACACACAATCACAAGATCACATTTATGTTGGTTTTTCTTTGTTTCTTTTTGGTTCTAAATGTTGATCCAGTAAGTCAGAATAAAAAATCAGTTATTATTATCAGGTCATATAGGTGAAAAATATACCAACATGGCATTTAAACATGTTTTAAGGTGAATACAGGCAGGATGGAAGGAGTCAGACATGGAGGAAATAGAACAAAACTCCATAGAGTTAAGGGGTTCAGTGAAGGCGGGTCACTTCGTGGTGCATTCATGAACTTAAAGACAACACAAGGGTTGAACTGATCCGTCATGTCTCGTTGGTGCTGTTCGTTCTGCTGCGCCACCTTTTATATTTTCATGTTTACAGCAGATATTCTGGGTTTCAGGGCGGTTTGGGCCTGAAAGTGCTGCAGTGGTTGGTGCTCGGACCGGTCTGCCCGTCACATCTGGACCTTTAGAGAAGCTGTCATATCTTATTCCCAGAATATCTTCTGAAGCGTCCGGGGCCGAGGACACGGCGAGCCAAGTCCCCCTGACTCGAGTCCACGCCGCCTGGAGAAGCTGCCCACGTGTGATCACATGTTGGCGTGATCCAAGATGACATTAGATGAAAAAAGCCTTCCCGTTCAGCCCGTGTGTCCTCACTTCATCTCCCCAAAACTCATCAGAAGTGGTCCAGTAGCTCTTACAGTGATGCATAATGGAAATGAGGCAGCTTTTTGAGCCAAAGCTGCAGCTCTAAAGGCCTCTCTGGCCCATACAGCTTCATTTAAACATGCTTCCCACCGCCGTCAGAAAAAGCGGTGATGCATTATGGAGATGAAATGAATGTTTTGGGACATCATGCTCCCGCGGTTTGACTTTTATGTGCTCGTACCTCGTTCCTCGATCGGGCTGTGGAGGGTTTACAGCAGAGTGCAGGCGAGCCCGGGGGATTAAAAGTAGATAGATGAGGCTGGACGACGGCAGGCTCAACTCTTCCTAAAGTGATGGAGAGGAGAGGAACATTTATCCTCCAGTAGCCCGACATGCTGAGGAACCTCAGCTGACCCCTGCGGGACACCCTGACTTTACACTAAAACCCTGTTAACGCCTTAACAACAAGTCGTTTCCCTGAGATACGCCATTATTCCGACATATTTAAGAGTGAAGACAGATTCATTCTTTGGAGACAAAGTCTCACCTCCCACCCACAGCAGAGCTCCACTGATGTCGACCTGCAACAGTCCACCTGTACACAAGTTTATATTCACAATCTGGTTATTATAACTGATATTCAAGTGTTGGAGGGCTCCTCTAAACACTGAGAGCAGGATTAGAGACAATAACAAACTCCCAGGTGTCCATGTGTCCTTTTAGAGACAATAATAAATGCTCAGGTGTTCACTTGTCCTTTAAAGGACAACAACAAACTCCCAGGTGTCCACATGTCCTTTTAAGATACAATAACAAACTCTCAGGTGTCCACATGTCCTTTAAAGGACAATAACAAACTTCCAGGTGTCCACATGTCCTTTTAAGATACAATAACAAACTCCAAGGTGTCCATGTGTCCTTTTAGAGACAATAACAAACTCCCAGTTGTCCATTTGTCCTTTTAAGATACAATAACAAACTCTCAGGTGTCCACATGTCCTTTAAAGGACAATAACAAACTTCCAGGTGTCCTTTTAGATACAATAACAAACTCCCAGTTGTCCATGTGTCCTTTTAGAGACAATAACAAACTCCCAGTTGTCCATTTGTCCTTTTAAGATACAATAACAAACTCCCAGGTGTCCACATGTCCTTTTAAGATACAATAACAAACTCCCAGGTGTCCACATGTCCTTTTAAGATACAATAACAAACTCTCAGGTGTCCACATGTCCTTTAAAGGACAATAACAAACTTCCAGGTGTCCTTTTAGAGACAATAACAAACTCTCAGGTGTCCACATGTCCTTTAAAGGACAATAACAAACTCCCAGGTGTCCACATGTCCTTTAAAGGACAATAACAAACTCCCAGGTGTCCACATGTCCTTTAAAGGACAATAACAAACTCCCAGGCGTCCACATGTCCTTTTAAGATACAATAACAAACTCCCAGGTGTCCACATGTCCTTTTAAGATACAATAACAAACTCTCAGGTGTCCATGTGTCCTTTAAAGGACAATAACAAACTTCCAGGTGTCCTTTTAGAGACAATAACAAACTCTCAGGTGTCCACATGTCCTTTAAAGGACAATAACAAACTCCCAGGTGTCCACATGTCCTTTAAAGGACAATAACAAACTCCCAGGTGTCCCTGTGGAGGCGTCTCTGTGGGTGAAGCGGCTCATTGGTCGAGCAGGTGAACTGCTTGTTGACTGTCTGTCTTTCTGGCGGTCGGCGATGTTGGAATCTTTTGGGGGAGAAATCAGGTCACAGGGCGTCTTTACAAAATTGAAAACTGTAATCCTGGAAAATCCGAAAAAGAAATATTTATGCTTCATATGGCGTCTGAAGCGTGGAGCGGGGCGGGGCGGAGCTCCTCCACCAGGTTCACTCCAGTTCACCGTGTGAACTCCACTCGTCCCGTTAGAGCTGCAGTATAGAAAACACCAGGCTTTCATATTCACAGTCAGCCTAAAGCCAGTCACTCAAAGCTCTCTCCTCCTTCTAGCGCTGCTCTGTTCTTTCTTTCCTCCATCTTCCGGCGCCTCTCTCTCTCTCTCTCTCTCTTCTTCTCTCACTTTGTATGTAGGTCGCATGGCTGCGTTAAATGTAAATGTCCCTCATGCATAGCAGAGCAGGCCTCGCTCATAAATACAGGAACTGAATGAGGAATTAAATTAAACACCTCCAGCCACTTCAAACGTTCGCCTCCAGTGTGTGTGTGTGTGTGTGTGTGTGTGTGTGTGTGTGTGTGTGTGTGTGTGTGTCCTGGTGTGACCTCGTGCAGGCTGCAGCCGCTGGAGGAGACTCTCGGTGTGAACTTGTTGAAGTGGTTCGCCGGCTTTAATGAAGGAGAGCGGGGGCAGGCGGGGTCACATGCACCTGAGAGGGAGCTGAGGAGGAGGAGGAGGAAGAGGAAGAGGAAGAGGAGGAGGACTTTCACCAGGAGAAACAGGGTTCGTGTCCCAGGTGAGAAGAAAGGAAACTTTTCCCCTAACTTCCGTGTCTCACGTCGTCCTCGTAACTTCTTCACTTCCAGCATTTCCATCTACAATTATCAGATGATTTTATCCAAAGCGACGTACAAATCAGAGTTAATACAACACAAGTAAGGATGAAGTCCAGAAACATATCAGAGTAAGAGCCGTGGGTTCAGTTCGAGTCCATTAGGACACAAGTGCTCTATAGGTCTCTGGTGGTAGTCGTCAGTGTAGATCCAGAGTGAAGGTGTTCAGTAAAGAGTTTATTTATTTCCTGTTTTAACTCTTTTAGAGACGAACCAGGAAGGTTTCTGTTCTAAAACTAGCTCAGTGGTTTGTATCCTAAATCAACAGAAACTGCAGCTTCTTTTTTTCTTTTTAGAACGTGGAAATTACGTGAAATGACCACGACTTGTTGACCAAATTCGGTGTTTAGAAGCCGTAACTTTGTGCGATCAGAAGTGGAACACGGAGGCTGCTGAAGACGGCGTTTACGGTTTCATCCTCAAGTTGTTGTGCAGTGAAAGTCTGCAGCACAATCTCACCAATCTGTGCACAAAAAACACGACTTCACACCTTCAGATTACGTGCAATGCAGAAGCTAAACTCCAGTCCTGTTGCGTACGAGTTCATGGCGCCCTCTAGAGGCCGAGTATAGAGCACAACGTGTTAGTTCGGGTGGGAGGGAGGTACGGAAGATTAGGGCCACAAAAAACAACTATGAGATTAGGAAAATGATTCATAAAGAATAAACTTCTTGAGTTCTGTAAAGATGGAAAGAAACTCACAGATTGGTTGTTCCCGTGTCAGTTAGATGAACTGTAAAACATTAATTAATTTAAAAAACAGTAAAAAGTCTACAGAAATGTAAAAAGTACAAAGGATTCACTGTAATCTAACATTCACGGACATTATTATTGATTTAATAATACTGTACAATTTCAACTAACAATTGTACAAAAATAAATAACATTTTAAAAAGCATGGGTATTTTTAAGGCCTTTGTACTTAATAAAGAAAGAAGAAGAAGAAGTCTGTTTCTGGAGCTGCTACAGTGTGAGGAGTCGGCCCATTATCAGAGGCCTGTTTGGAGCTTTAACGGGTCCTGAGTGATGAAATGAAGGTGATTTAGAGGAGCTGGCGGTCCAAACAGCAGCGTGTTAATGAAGTTAGTGAGGGGTCCTTAGTGGGGAACGGATCGATCAGTGACGCTCGCTCAGAACCAATAAAGCAGAAGCTTCACAAGGAGTCATTAGGAGGAGACGCAGAATAATCTGTGTGATTCCCTGTGAGCCTGCAGAGAGCCAGCTCGCCTCTCAATCTCAATCAGGGTTTCGACCGACCGACCTTTCTATCCATCCATCTATCTATAAATATGTGCCTTGCTCAAGGGCACTTCAGTCTTTGACCTGTCAGTCCTGGGATTCAAACCGACGACCCTCCAGACTAGCCTGATTCCTGACCTCTGAATTTCCCTCAGAATAAATACAGTATCTTTCTACCTATTCATCCACCCATCCATCCATCCATCCATCCATCCAGGGCTGGACTGGGACAAAAAATCAACCCTGGCATTTTGGCCCCGACCGGCCCACCACAACTGATAACTGACCAAGTATCTTAGTGCTCTCCTAACCATGTAGATATCTGAACTAGATCACTCCACACTACACTACATTTAGGCTACATAAGATGGCTACATAAGATCCTAGATCCTGTGTCAAAACACAGGAAGCAAATTTAACACTGTCACACTAAAATCACAATTTTCACGTCAACAGCTAGCCTAGCATGTTAAACTGGTAAGTAACAACAGCTAGCCTAGCATGTTGTTGTGCCAGTCAATGAACTTCAACCAATTAAGTCATTAAGTTAAGTCCATAACTGTTACTGGGGATTTCCACCGGGCGCGTTACAGCAGCGGAACGGCTCCACCGCGGTTTTGCTGCGTCTTCTGCCCGGCGTCAATTCACACCGGGCGTGTTACAGCCGCGGCACGGCAGCATAGCGAGCCAGCCATATACACGCGAGATAACGAGAACACGCGATAATCCTGACCATACAGGAGACCGCGAGATCCCGTGATAAAATCTTATTTATACAGTCTATGGATAAACTGTGTGTATAAAGTAAACAACAACAACAACCAACAGCTTACTTTGCTTCTCTGACGTGAAAGATCTGTTGATCTGACCATCTATCCTTATAAAAACAATATGTTATGTCATAAATGATTGTATGATGTTCCACTTCAACAATCAGTCTCTTGTCGTCCGTGTCTCTGATCCTCTGAGACCCTTTGATTGATTGATTGATTGATTGATTGCTGATCTGATGCCCCGGTCATAACATAATGTTGATGTGAAGTAGTTTTAGGCTGCATGAACTGTGTATTGTGTTTTATTTTGAAAGGGGGCGGAAGTGTGTTACGTTGTTTCTGAGTCAGACTTCCTGTCTGGTGCGATCTGCTCTGTTGAGATTTACGCGGTTTAGCAGCGGCTCGCGGCGAAAGTAGAAGTCCTACCTAATGCTCGCGGAGAGCCGCTGCTGGGACGTTGCTGTAACGTTACGCAGCGCGCCCGGTGGAAACGCTCTCATTGATTAGAGTGTTAACTATTTGCAACGGCGACCGCGGCGCTGCCGTTCTGCGGCTGTAACGCGCCCGGTGGAAATCAGGCTTAAAACTTTATTAAAAGCTCAGACGTGCTAAACATAGTGGAGGCAGCAGAAACTTCCCTCTTCCTTCTCTTGCCCGTTAGCTGCGTGCGCACCTGTTACTGTTTGTAAACAAGACGCCGTCTATACACGAAACATTCATGATGTAGCAAACTACACTGTGTTCAAAAAGTTAGCAAGCAAACAAAATAAAGTTATTAACTTGACTTCATGATATTTGAGCCAGGCAGAGAACCATTTATCGCTTCTTACCGCATGTTGTCGGGTGCTGCCATCTTTCCACCTCTCTCTCATAGACTCCTACAGGTTAATTCCTCCATCATCGTGCTGAGTCAGCTCCAGCTGCCGCACCAACATTTCAGATAGTTTAGCGCATTTTGCAGCATCTGTCGTTTGTTTTTCTCTTAATTTCTCCGCTACTTCTATGCGTTTCTTTTACATTTTTATTTTCTGGCTGTGCCGTGACTGATTGATTGATTGACAGCCGATGGGCTCAAGGAGGCGGGCTCTCGCCCCTCTCTACCTGATGTTTATTGACCATTGGCCAATGAGACTGCCGGGCCGCGACATGACTGGCTGATTGACAGCAGAAGGGGCCAAGGAGGAGGGGCCTTGGCCTTTCGGCCCTCCCTCTCCCTTTTTTATTGGCCATTGGACAATCAGTCAACCAATAAATATATTAAATTTCAAAAATATATTTTTTTGTTTTGCTTTTTCAAGTCATTCGGCCCAAAAGCCTTGCTGGCCCATCGGGCATTTGCCCGGTATGCCAGATGGCCAGTCCAGCCCTGCATCCATCCATTTATCATCATCCATCTATCATCCATCCATCCATTTATCATCCATCCATCCATCAATCTTTTTGTCCATTTTTCTCAGTTGTTTTTCTTGTTACAGTCTGTTAAATATTTTTTATACTTTGTTGTATTTAATTTCATCTGATTGACACAAAGTTATTCAATGTATTTAGTATTTTATTTAACGCTTTACATCAATAAGAGTTGCACATGAATCCAGCTTTAATCTGTTGGAAATATTCAGGTTTCTGCAAAGAAACTAGTCTTAAAATAAAAAAATAATAATAAAGATTTTGTTCCAGCCACAGCGACCCCTAGAGGCTGAAACAGCCACTAGGGGGCAGGTGTTGGGCTTCTGTATGTTGTAGTGACATTATTGAATAATTAATAAAATGCTGCAGACAGAAGCCTGGAGGATTCATAAAGTGAGATCCTTATTGTCGTGCTGGAGGACAGAAAGGTCAGGAGGTCAGAGGGAGAAACTAAACATCTGGCCAGAAGAATCCTTCCTGGTGTGAGATGGGAGATAAAGAAGTCCTCTCAGGGAGGATGTGCTCAGGTTGGTGTATGTGTCATGTGAGGACAGATGTGAGTCTGCGGTCACCGTCCTCCCTCTCCTCGTCTCTCGCTGCATTTACATTCGGGCGCCGCCAGCTGCATGTAAATGTGGAGCTGATTGCAGAGCGAGGAGCAAAGGAGGCGGCGTGTCCTCAGGAGGGGTCACCAGGAGACTGAGACCACTTTAATCACTTCAGATGATGGATTAACCCTTCGATAACCCTCAGCTACGTGTTCATCACATCCAGGGAGTAAAAGATGGAGGCCAGGAGGTGATTCAGGGAGCCGTGTCTTCTCTCTGAGCACAAAATAAGAGAAAAGCTCCAGTCAGACTCTGGATCAGACCAGAGAAGAGAACTCCTGTTACAGCATTTCCACCAAGGCAGACCCAGGGCCTCATCTGGAATCTACCAAACAACCAGGTCTACCAAACAACCAGATCTACCAAAGAACCAGATCTACCAAACAACCAAGTCTACCAAAGAACCAGATCTACCAACGAACCAGATCTACCAAACAACCAGGTCTACCAAACAACCAGATCTACCAAAGAACCAGATCTACCAAAGAACCAGTTCTACCAAACAACCAAGTCTACCAAAGAACCAGATCTACCAACGAACCAGATCTACCAAACAACCAGATCTACCAAAGAACCAGTTCTACCAAAGAACCAGTTCTACCAAAGAACCAGGTCTACCAAACAACCAGATCTACCAAACAACCAGATCTACCAAAGAACCAGTTCTACCAAAGAACCAGGTCTACCAAACAACCAGATCAATACTGGCTAACGCTAACAGGCTAGCTTCCGCCTCCTCCTCCTCCACTTCCGTCTCTTCCTCCACCACCTCCTCCTCATCCACTTCCTCCTCTTCCTGCTCCTCCTTTCTCCTCCTCCACCTCCACCTGTTATTCCTCCTTTCTCCTTCTCCTCCTCCTCTTCCTGATGTTTGGATGCCAGGTAAAGATTTCTTGATTTTTTCCAGATCTTTCAGTTCTTTATTTAGTCGTTTAATAATTCCTCCTCCTCCTCCTCCTCCTCCTCATGTTTGCAGGCCAGTTCAGGTGAATTTTCAGCTCTTTCTTTGTTTCTTTCTTTCTTTGTTTTTCTGCTGCAAACTTTCCTCTCTCGTCTCTTAAACTCTGGAGGAACTCAACCTAGAAATGCATCAATCTGATTGGTTCAATGGGCGAGCGACCCCGACGCTCACGTTATAGGAACGGGAGGAAAACATCCTCCTCCTCCTCCTCCCCCTCTCCTCCTCCTCTCCCTGGATACCTTGCCTCCCCTGAGTCTGAGCCTATATCTGCAGACAACTGCAGCGCTGAGAGTCAGATCAGGACAGACGTCACCTCACATCACCACAACCTGAGAGAGAGCTGCTCTAGAACCAGAGAGTGGTGCTCTAGAACCAGAGAGAGCTGCTCTAGAACCAGAGAGAGCTGCTCCAGAACCAGAGAGAGCTGCTCTAGAGCCAGAGAGAGCTGCTCTAGAGCCAGAGAGAGCTGCTCCAGAACCAGAGGGAGCTGCTCTAGAACCAGAGGGAGCTGCTCCAGAACCAGAATTGTGCTCTAGAACCAGAGAGAGCTGCTCTAGAACCAGAGAGAGCTGCTCTAGAAACAGTGAGAGAGCTGCTCTAGAACCAGAGAGAGATGCTCTAGAAACAGTGAGAGAGCTGCTCTAGAACCAACGGATCTGTTGAACCTCCTCACCTCGTCGTGTTGATCTCTCTCTCTACCTGAACTCACCTGAACTCCACCTGAACTCCACACGAACTCACCTGAACTCCACCAGATTTTTTTCACCACATCATTTTAAAAAATAACCATGTATTAATAATTGAAGATCAACTCCCCATCCCTCCCCAACAGCCCACATGTGGCTAAAATCCTGCACACTGTCCATCACACTATCGTAGGTGTGTTCCACCTTGAGTCTGGCTTTCACCAGTCCTGCCAGAACCAAACCAGCATCCTGGACCCGGTTCCTACTGGTTAGCCAGATAGCCAACTTAGCAGCACTGGACAAGAAGTCCAGCAGGAGGTGCACAGCCTTCTTCTGGACAGAGTACTGGGGCCAAAAATAAATAAACCTGTGGTTTCAGTGAAACTGTAGATCTGTGGAGCTGACGGGAGATTTCCCCTCAAACTGTCAGGGAGCCAATCACACGAGCCGATGATGGACGCTCCCTGAAGGGACCAATCATCAATCAGTCGGCGTGACAACGGCCTGATGACCCGGTAGGGGGGGGGAGAGGGACAGGGAGAGAGAGAAGGAGAGAGAAAGAGAGAGAGAGAGAGAGAGAGAGGAAGAAGAGAGAGCGAGAGAGAGAGAGGAAGAAGAGAGAGCGAGAGAGAGAGAGGAAGAAGAGAGAGAAGGAGAGATCTGAGAGAGAGAGGATAGAGAGGGCGAAGGAGAGAGAAAGAGAGAGAGAGAGAGAGAGAGAGAGAGAAGGAGAGAGAAAGAGAGAGAGAGAGAAAGGAAGAGAGAGAGAGAGGAAGGAGAGAGAGAGAGAGAGGGAGAGAGAAGGAGAGAGAGAGAGAAAGACAGAGAGGGAGAGGAAGAAGAGGGAGAGAGAGAGGAAGAAGAGAGAGGGAGAGAGAGAGAGAGAGAAAAGGATAGAGAGGGCGAGAGAGAGAGAGAGAGAGGGAGAGAGAGAGAGAGAGGGAGAGAGAGAGAGAGAGGAAGAGAGCGATAGAGGAAGAAGAGAGAAGGAGAGAGAGAGAGGGAGAGAGAGGGCGAGAGAGAGAGAAGGAGAGAGACAGGGAGAGAGAAGGATAGAGAGGGAGAGAGAGAGAGAGAGGAAGAGAGCGATAGAGGAAGAAGAGAGAAGGAGAGAGAGAGAGGGAGAGAGAGGGCGAGAGAGAGAGAAGGAGAGAGAAAGAGAGAGCGAGGATGAAATGTGAGTGAAGGAGATAAATGGAGCGGAGGAATAAGTGAAGAGAGGTAGAGGAACAGAGTCTTCATCCTCCATTAGCTCTGATCTCCATTAGCTGCTGATGGATCGTCGTCAGGAGAGACGGAGGCCTCCAGGGGTCAAAGGTCACCGAGCTTTACCTGCCAACCTCTCAGTCACTTCCCTCTCTCCGTCTGACAAGCTTCCTCGTCCTCTTCATCGATTCTCTTCTCTAAACCAACAACAAAACCTAAAACATCTCAAAGTTTAATACAACAGAATTTATATATTTAAACACTTTTGTTTCCTAAATGTTAAAAACTGTTTTCTCCACATATTGAAGTATTGTCTTCAGCCTCTCCTGTCCTCTCCTCTCTGTGTAAACAGCCTCTCATAGGGGTCTACGGGAGCTGTGGTAGAGACTCTCATAGGAGTCTACGGGAGCTGTGGTAGAGACTCTCATAGGAGTCTATGGGAGCTGTGGTAGAGACTCTCATAGGAGTCTATGGGAGCTGTGGTAGAGACTCTCATAGGGGTCTATGGGAGCTGTGGTAGAGACTCTCATAGGAGTCTATGGGAGCTGTGGTAGAGACTCTCATAGGGGTCTATGGGAGCTGTGGTAGAGACTCTCATAGGAGTCTATGGGAGCTGTGGTAGAGACTCTCATAGGAGTCTATGGGAGCTGTGGTAGAGACTCTCATAGGGGTCTATGGGAGCTGTGGGAGAGACTCTCATAAGAGTCTACGGGAGCTGTGGTAGAGACTCTCATAGGGGTCTATGGGAGCTGTGGTAGAGACTCTCATAGGAGTCTATGGGAGCAGGATTTGTTGTAAAGTGATGTGTGAAGTGAGATATTTTGGTGAAACGTTGCTCTGAGATCGTCCCTCGGCTGTTTGAGTCGCTGCTCTGACAGAAACAGACTGAAGCTGCGAAACCGTCGAGGAAAAATAAAAAGTGAGTGACGGCTCGGAGAGGAAGAGAGGAAGAGGAGGAGGAGGAGGAAGAGGAGGGAGGAAGAGGAAGAGATGAGCGGACGGGGAAAGAGCAGACTTGGCAGCAGCTTGTTTCCACACACCTGTCTAGTATTTCATGTGAAGGATGTGTCCACCCCCGACAGGCCACACACACACACACACACACACCATGTCTGAAAGCAGTGGAGGCGTACGTGAGCCGGCTCTGACAGAGTAATTATTCCCTGAACTGGGAGCTGCAGGAATATATTACCTTTCTCCCTCTGAAGGAATAAATCTGAGCAGCTGCAGTTGCTCACACACACACACACACACACACACACACACGCACACACACACACACACACACACACACACACACACACACACACACACACACACGCGCACACACACACACACGCACACACACACAAAGACGGCTCAAATCTGATGACCCAAAAAAGGACGTAAATAGACCAAAAACCATCAAAATGAACAAAAAAGATGAAAAACAATGACCCAAAAATGACACAAAATTACTATAAAAATATAGAAAACTACCAAAAGATAAAAAACGACCATTAAAAAAAGACACAAAACACAAAATACTATGCAAAAGACTAATTAAGATTAAAAAAATGACCCAAAATGACATAAAAGAGGAAAAAAAACACACAAAATGACCAAAAAACATAAAAGAATGACACAAACAAACAAACCAATTACCACAAAAGGATTTTAAAAAATGGCCGAAAAACACACAAAATACTATGAAAAGAAAATGTCAAAAAATATTTAAAAAACTACCAAAAAAATACTTCAGACAATGCTTCTGCTTTGTAGAATGACCCAGCAGATTATTACACAGAGCAGAGAGGAGAGGACATCATGTTTAGACAGAGCAGAGGGGAGAGGACAGGAGAGGCTGTTTACACAGAGCAGAGAGGAGAGGACAGGAGAGGCTGTTTACACAGAGCAGAGAGGAGAGGACAGGAGGAGACAATACTTCAATATGTGGAGAAAATTGTTTTTACATAAATTCTGTTTCTTCATGTTTTAAACAATAATCAGAGAAATTCAACTTTTTTCTGATTTCTGTCATTGTAACTGTTATTCTGCTCAAAGACGGTTTGATTTGTGTCTGTGAGCTGCAGGACTTATAGATTCTATAGATTAATATGTTAATAAAGCTGATTGAAGTGTTTCAGTGGCTGTAGAACACTGTCTGCTGTGTTCCTGTGGTTCTAGAGCAGGGGAGTGCTGCCACCTGCTGGATCAGCTTCTCATCACAAGTTCAACATGTTCTTATGTCACAATGTGTCTTTAATATAGCTTATATTTAGCTGTTTTTCCTTTTTTTTTAAAATCATTTTTATATATTAGACTGTTATGCTTTTAACCTGTAGCACTTTGAGATTTCCTGTAATGTAAAGTGCATTACAAATAAAATGTATTACTATTATTATTATTATTTAATATACATCACATGTATCTGGTCTATTTAGTCAACTTCAATATTCATATTTTTTTTATCAAGGACAAATTATATTCAATGGAAACACATTAAAACCACTTTTACAACCACAAGTTGTTTTTTTTACAGAAACCAAAAGTTAATATTTTGTTGTCATGATCAGGACTGATGTTGCTTTAAAAACAAATAAAAATAAAAGAATCATCATCACGATGAGGACTGAATGTAATATTTTAATTCATTTGGAAACTTCAGACAGAAGATTAAAATCATTTCTACATTTCTGTTTCACACAAACTGAAACACGTTACAAAGTGTTTAAAGGCACAAACAGACATCAGGCCACGAGGCGTTCAGGTTCAGCTCCGTCAGTCGTTAATCACAGCTTCTTACATTTAGAGTCACATTCACACCAGATCCAGATCCAACCTTTCTGTGTTTACTCATGTTTACTCCCGTTTACTCGTGTTTACTCTCGTTTACTGTGTTTACTCTCGTTTACTCTGTGTTTACTTTGTTTACTCCCGTTTACTGTGTTTACTCATGTTTACCCTCGTTTACTCGTGTTTACTCTCGTTTACTGTGTTTACTCATGTTTACTCTCGTTTACTGTGTTTACTCTCGTTTACTCTGTGTTTACTTTGTTTACTCCCGTTTACTGTGTTTACTCATGTTTACCCTCGTTTACTCGTGTTTACTCCCGTTTACTGTGTTTACTCATGTTTACTCTCGTTTACTCGTGTTTACTCTCGTTTACTGTGTTTACTCCCGTTTACTCTCGTTTACTCTGTGTTTACTTTGTTTACTCCCGTTTACTGTGTTTACTCATGTTTACTCTCGTTTACTCGTGTTTACTCTGTGTTTACTTTGTTTACTCTGTGTTTACTCTCGTTTACTCGTGTTTACTCTCGTTTACTGTGTTTACTCTCGTTTACCGTGTTTACTCTCGTTTACTGTGTTTACTTTGTTTACTCCCGTTTACTGTGTTTACTCATGTTTACTCCCGTTTACTGTGTTTACTCATGTTTACTCTCGTTTACTCTGTGTTTACTCTGTGTTTACATTCCCTGGTGACTCGGCCTTTACTCTGCATCTTCCCGTTTTCTCCCTTGGTCTCTTTTAGCTGCTCCTCTGTTTTCTCTGTTTATTTCCTGTTTACTCTGAACACAGTTACTCACTTTATTCCCAATTTACCGCCTTTACTCTGTCGAATCAGCCTTTACGGTTTATCCCCGTTTTATCTGTTTTCTCTGTTTATTCTCTGTTTAAACTGATTTCTAACGGCCGACCCTGCCGGATCAGTGGAGAATACAGCTCGACTCTGAGAGAGCGAGAGAGAGAGAGAGAGAGCGAAAGAGAGAGAGCGAGAGAGAGAGAGAGAGAGAGAGAGAGAGAAGAGAGAGAGAGAGAGAGCGAGAGAGAGAGAAACATCACGTCCCGCTGCTAAACACAGATATGGACTTAAAAAGATGCTAACACTGAGCTGAGTGAGTCATTTAGCTGGTAAATGGAACATTTTGTCTGGTTGATAATCTAAAACAGTTTGTTAGCAGAATGAAGAACATTCAGTCAGTTTCACAGTCATGATTATAGTTTTCTGTATTGGAGTGGATCTGCCTGGAGTGGATCATAAACACACACACACACACACACACACACTGAGACACACACACACACACACACAGACACAGACACAGACACAGACACAGACACACAGACACACACACACACAGACACACAGAGACACAGACACACAGACACAGACACACACACACAGCTCCTGTCTCACAGCTTGGACTTGGACTGGAAGAAAGTCATGACGGCGTTGAAACACTCTTCTGACTGCCAGCGCTCCACCAGACGATCCACCTCGGCATCGTTCACCGCGTACAGACGATCCTTCTCCAGAGACCGGATCAGCTGTTTGGAGAAAGACAGGGACTGACAGACAGACAGGTAGAGAGACAGACAGGCAGAGAGAGACAAAACAAAGTATTATTGACTTAATTTGTTATTTTCTGTTTCTGATTCATTTCTGTTTCATGACTCAGTTTACTGTGTGTGTCTCTGTGTGTGTGTGTGTGTGTGTGTGTGTGTGTGTGTGTGTGTGTGTGTCTGTGTGTATGTGAGTGAGTGTGTGTCTCTGTGTGTGTCTGTGTGTCTGTGTGTCTCTGTGTGTGTGTGTGTGTGTGTATGTCTGTGTGTGTGTGTGTGTGTGTGTGTCTGTGTGTGTGTCTGTGTGTGTGTGTGTGTGTCTGTGTGTGTGTGTGTGTGTGTGTGTGTGTCTGTGTGTGTGTGTGTGTGTCTGTGTGTGTGTGTGTGTGTGTGTGTGTGTATGTCTGTGTGTGTGTGTCTGTGTGTGTGTCTGTGTGTGTGTGTGTGTGTGTGTGTCTGTGTGTCTGTGTGTGTGTGTGTGTCTCTGTGTGTGTGTGTGTGTCTCTGTGTGTGTGTGTGTGTGTGTGTGTGTGTGTCTCTCTGTGTGTCTGTGTGTGTCTCTGTGTGTGTGTGTGTGTGTGTGTGTGTGTGTCTCTGTGTGTGTGTGTGTGTCTCTCTGTGTGTGTCTCTCTCTGTGTGTGTGTGTGTGTGTGTGTCTGTGTGTGTGTGTGTGTGTGTGTCTGTGTGTGTGTGTGTGTGTGTGTGTCTCTGTGTGTGTGTGTGTGTCTCTGTGTGTGTGTGTGTGTCTCTCTGTGTGTGTCTCTCTCTGTGTGTGTGTGTGTGTGTGTGTGTGTCTCTGTGTGTGTGTGTGTCTCTGTGTGTGTGTGTGTGTGTGTGTGTCTCACGTTGCGGGGCAGCGTGGCGTACTCCTTCAGTCGTCTCCAAACCTCCGACTGGAAGCTGCTGTCAGGGAAAACCTCCGAGACCAGACCCAGGGCACACGCCTCCACCGCCGTTAGCTTCCTGTTGAACAGCAGCATCTCAGTGGCCTGGGGGGGGGGGGGGTTAAATATTTAACAGTTAAATAAAATAAAAAACAGTACAAACAACGCTAACACCTAAAAGCTGTAAAGAAAAGCGTTTTAAAAAAGGACCAAACAATAAAAATAGGTTTTTAAAAACCAACAAACTCATACATAAATTGTTGTTTAAAAAATTGATTTGAAAAAGTTATAAAATACAGTAAAAAAAAAACTAAATAAAAAACATAAATATCTATAAAAACTTCCCAATAAATAACATCCATTGATTTATAACTCTGATTGAACCAGAAAACCATCGTTTTAACAGTGTTGTTGTGTTCTCAGTGGGGGGCGTGGCCTAATGGGGTGTGGTCTCAGTGGGCGTGGTCTAATGGGGGTGTGGTCTAATGGGGCGTGGCCTCAGAATAAATTCCTGCTAATTCCCATGGAGAGTTGAAATTGAATTTTGCCCCCCTCCAGATGACAGAGTAGCGTGGAGAACAATGACATAGTGGGTTATTAAGCTACAAACTAGCTGAACAAGAAAACTAACACAAGTCTAACTGCCGATCCTCAGTGGACGAGCCTAGTGAGGCGTTTTCTGTCTGAATCAGAATCAGAAATACTTTATTTATCCCCGTTGCTGCTGTGTAAGAGTAGAAAGAAGATCTTCTGTAAACAGATGCAGGTCAAAAGTAAAAATATACATATATTTACATAAAAACCAACAGAACAGATCCTGTTTCTGCTCCGCTGAACCGGACGCTCCTGTTTGCTCTGTAACTGTCATATTTACAATGACCTGACACCAGGAATCTCACAAAGTGACTCACTTCTATGTCGTGTGTCTGTGTGTGTGTGTGTGTGTGTGTATTCTTGTACTTCATACATGGTGAGGACCAGAACATGTTTTTAACCAGCAAAGTGAGGACATTTCGGCCGGTCCTCACTTCTTTAAAGGCTTTTTTTGAGAGTTCAGACTTTGTTTTAAGGGTTAAAGGTCACAATCAGGTTCATGTTAGGGTTACCATGGTTACCTTAGGGTGAGGGGCTCGGGAACAAGGTTGTTATAGTTAACGAAAAGGAAACGAAATAACAAAAACTAGAACTGAAAAAACATTTTCGTTAACTAAAATAAAAACGAGTGTTTAAAAAACAAAAGAGACAATTAACTGAAACTGTATTTTGTGGTTACAGAACTAACTAAAACTAACTGAAATTATAGTGAAAATGTCCTTCGTTCTCGTCTTTGTCAACTTTTTTCATAATCTAATGAAAACTAAACTGAAACTAAAGCATTTAAAAAAAAATAAATAAATAAACTAAAACTAGCAAACTCACTCTAAAAACTCATTAAAACTCACTGGATTTGAAAACAAAAATTCACAACAAAATTAACACTAAAACTAATTAAAAGAAATTCTAAACTATTATAACCTTGCAAGGGAATTCACTGTTACAATGAGGGTCCTCACAAAGATAGACGTACAAGAATGTGTGTGTGTGTGTACCTTGGCGTTGCCCATTATTCTGGGGAATGTGTATGAGGAGCAGCCTTCAGCGCTCTGACCCAGCTGGGTGAACGGAGTGTGGAAGGTGGCCTGCAGAGAGTCACAGTTAGTCAGATTCACATACCTTATTGATACCTCATTGATACCTTATTGATACCTGTTGTTACACCTGAGAGACAATGTTTCTGTTCATCATCATCACTGAGAAAAAAAAAACATTCTGGTCTCTAGTTAAAGTCTTCTAAAGACAATCTGCTGTTAGTGTGTCAATAATAAATAATATCTCATTCAGAAGGAAACAGGAGATGGAGCAGGTGTGGTTTGATTGACAGGTGGCTGTCATCAGCATAGAAGCAGAACAACGCGTATCCACGGCAACGTGTTTCCACTTCATCACCGTTTGTTTCAACATTTGGTTCATTTGAAAATGTTTTGTTCAGCGTTCAGTCGGACTGAAAGACTCCAAGGAGTCTCTGCTCACTTTCTCTGCTGAAACATGGAAAAATGACACAAAATGACTAAAAACAGAAAAAAGACACAAAAAGACAAAGAAATGACACAAAAGAAAAATGATCAAAAAAAGACACAAAAAGACAAATAAAAGACACAAAATTACCAAGAAAAGAAAAATAAGACACAAAAAGAAAAATAAATGACACAACAGACACAAAAAGACTAAAACAAAGACACAAAATTACCCAAAAAGACACAAAATGATTTAAAAAAGGCACAAAATTACCAAAACAAGACACAAAATGACAAAAAAGACTCAAATTTGGCAAAAAAATCCCACAAAATTGCCAAAAGACACAAAATGATTAAAAAAAAGACACAAAATTACCCAAAAAACACACAAAATTACAAAAAAGGCACAAAAAGACTCAAATTTGGCAAATAAAAGACACAAAAAGACAAATAAATGACAAAAACACAAAATGACCAAGAAAAGAAAAAAAGACACAAAAAGAAAAATAAATGACACAACAGACACAAAAAGACTAAAAAAAGACACAAAATTACCAAAAAACACACAAAATGATTAAAAAATACACAAAATGATTTAAAAAAGGCACAAAATTACCAAAAAAAAGACACAAAATGACAAAAAAGGCAAAAAAGACTCAAATTTGGCAAAAAAATCCCACAAAATTACCAAAAAAGACACAAAATGATAAAAAAAAAAGACACAAAATGACAAAAAAGGCAAAAAAGACTCAAATTTGGCAAAAAAATCCCACAAAATTACCAAAAAAGGCACAAAATGATAAAAAAAAAAGACACAAAATTACAAAAAAGGCACAAAAAGACTCAAATTTGGCAAATAAAAGAAAACAAAATGATGCAGAATATGATTAAATATGTCATGTAATTAATGACGCTGTGTTCCAATAAACTCCTGATGATATAACTGCAGCTTCATACCTCCGTGTGTGTGTATGTGTGTGTGTGTGTGTGTGTACCCTGTCTGTAGCGTAGACCAGGTCGAACAGTGCCAGCACCGACACGGAGATGCCCACCGCCGGCCCGTTGACCACGGCGACCAGCGGCTTGGGGAAGTCGATGTAGGCCTTCACATATTGTCTGGAGAGAGAAGATCAGAGAAACATCTGCTTTATAGCATCTTCAACACATCCTTTAACACATTTTTTTTAATTATTAAAGAAGATTAAAGATACTAAAAGAAAAAGACAAAAAATTAACCAAACAAAAAATATGTAAAAATACATTTAAAAAAAGACAAAAAATTACCAAAAAGTCTCAAAAGAGCAACAGCCATAAAGTAAAAAGTGACCAAATAGACACAAAATCACTAAAAAGGACATCAAATTAACAAATAAGACACAAAGACACAAAATCACACACAAAAAAAGACTCAAATTTAGACAAATTAACAAATACGCAAAATTATTAAAAAGGACACCAATTTATCAAACAAAAGACAAAGATACACAAAAAAAGACACAAAAAGACACAAAATCCCCTCGTCCTCTAACGTCCCCTCCTCCTCTAACGTCTCCTCCTCCTCTAACGTCTCCTCCTCCTCTAACGTCTCCTCTACTAACGTCTCCTCCTCCTCTAACGTCTCCTCCTCTAACGTCTCCTCCTCCTCTAACGTCTCCTCCTCCTCTAATGTCTCCTCCTCCTCCAACGTCTCCTCTACTAACGTCTCCTCCTCCTCCAACGTCTCCTCTACTAACGTCTCCTCCTCCTCCAACGTCTCCTCTACTAACGTCTCCTCCTCCTCCAACGTCTCCTCCTCCTCTAACGTCCCCTCCTCCTCCAACGTCTCCTCTACTAACGTCTCCTCCTCCTCCAACGTCTCCTCTACTAACGTCTCCTCCTCCTCCAACGTCTCCTCTACTAACGTCTCCTCCTCCTCCAACGTCTCCTCTACTAACGTCTCCTCCTCCTCTAACGTCTCCTCCTCCTCTAACGTCTCCTCTACTAACGTCTCCTCCTCCTCTAACGTCTCCTCCTCTAACGTCTCCTCCTCCTCTAACGTCTCCTCCTCCAACGTCTCCTCCTCCTCTAATGTCTCCTCCTCCTCCAACGTCTCCTCTACTAACGTCTCCTCCTCCTCCAACGTCTCCTCTACTAACGTCTCCTCCTCCTCCAACGTCTCCTCTACTAACGTCTCCTCCTCCTCCAACGTCTCCTCCTCCTCTAACGTCTCCTCCTCCTCCAACGTCTCCTCCTCCTCTAACGTCTCCTCGACCTCTAACGTCTCCTCCTCCTCCAACGTCTCCTCTACTAACGTCTCCTCCTCCTCCAACGTCTCCTCCTCTAACGTCTCCTCCTCCTCCAACGTCTCCTCCTCTAACGTCTCCTCCTCTAACGTCTCCTCCTCATCTAACGTCTCCTCCTCCTCCAACGTCTCCTCCTCTAACGTCTCCTCCTCCTCCAACGTCTCCTCCTCTAACGTCTCCTCCTCATCTAACGTCTCCTCCTCCTCCAACGTCTCCTCCTCTAACGTCCCCTCCTCCTCCAACGTCTCCTCCTCTAACGTCTCCTCCTCATCTAACGTCTCCTCCTCCTCCAACGTCTCCTCCTCTAACGTCTCCTCCTCCTCTAACGTCTCCTCCTCCTCTAACGTCTCCTCCTCCTCCAACGTCTCCTCTACTAACGTCTCCTCCTCCTCCAACGTCTCCTCTACTAACGTCTCCTCCTCCTCCAACGTCTCCTCCTCTAACGTCTCCTCCTCCTCCAACGTCTCCTCTACTAACGTCTCCTCCTCCTCCAACGTCTCCTCCTCCTCCAACGTCTCCTCTACTAACGTCTCCTCCTCCTCCAACGTCTCCTCTACTAACGTCCCCTCCTCCTCCAACGTCTCCTCTACTAACGTCTCCTCCTCCTCCAACGTCTCCTCTACTAACGTCTCCTCCTCCTCCAACGTCTCCTCCTCTAACGTCTCCTCCTCCTCCAACGTCTCCTCCTCCTCCAACGTCTCCTCTACTAACGTCCCCTCCTCCTCCAACGTCTCCTCTACTAACGTCTCCTCCTCCTCCAACGTCTCCTCCTCCTCCAACGTCTCCTCCTCCTCCAACGTCTCCTCCTCCTCTAACGTCTCCTCCTCCAACGTCTCCTCCTCCTCCAACGTCTCCTCCTCCTCTAACGTCTCCTCCTCCTCTAACGTCCCCTCGTCCTCCAACGTCCCCTCCTCCTCTAACGTCTCCTCGTCCTCTAACGTCTCCTCGTCCTCTAACATCCCCTCCTACTCCAACGTCTCCTCCTCCTCTAACGTCTCCTCCTCCTCTAACATCCCCTCGTCCTCCAACGTCCCCTCGTCCTCCAACGTCCCCTCGTCCTCCAACGTCTCCTCCTCCTCTAACGTCTCCTCCTCCTCTAACGTCTACTCCTCCTATAACGTCTCCTCCTCCTATAACGTCTCCTCCTCCTATAACGTCTCCTCCTCCTCTAACGTATCCTCCTCCTCTAACATCCCCTCGTCCTCCAACGTCTCCTCCTCTAACGTCCCCTCGTCCTCCAACGTCTCCTCCTCTAACGTCCCCTCGTCCTCCAACGTCTCCTCCTCTAACGTCTCCTCCTCCTCTAACGTCCCCTCCTCCTCTAACGTCTCCTCGTCCTCTAACATCCCCTCCTCCTCCAACGTCTCCTCCTCCTCTAACGTCTCCTCCTCCTCTAACATCCCCTCGTCCTCTAACGTCCCCTCCTCCTCTAACGTCTCCTCGTCCTCTAACATCCCCTCCTCCTCCAACGTCTCCTCCTCCTCTAACGTCTCCTCCTCCTCCACCGTCTCCTCCTCCAACGTCTCCTCCTCCTCCAACGTCTCCTCCTCTAATGTCTCCTCCTCCTCTAACGTCTCCTCCTCCTCCAACGTCTCCTCCTCCTCCAACGTCTCCTCCTCCTCCAACGTCTCCTCCTCCTCCAACGTCTACTCCTCCTCTAACGTCTCCTCCTCCTCTAACGTCCCCTCGTCCTCCAACGTCCCCTCCTCCTCTAACGTCTCCTCGTCCTCTAACGTCTCCTCCTCCTCTAACGTCTACTCCTCCTCTAACGTCTCCTCCTCCTATAACGTCTCCTCCTCCTATAACGTCTCCTCCTCCTCTAACGTCTCCTCCTCCTCTAACGTCCCCTCGTCCTCCAACGTCTCCTCCTCCTCTAACATCCCCTCGTCCTCCAACGTCTCCTCCTCCTCTAACATCCCCTCGTCCTCCAACGTCTCCTCCTCTAACGTCCCCTCGTCCTCCAACGTCTCCTCCTCTAACGTCTCCTCCTCCTCTAACATCCCCTCATCCTCCAACGTCTCCTCCTCTAACATCCCCTCGTCCTCCAACGTCTCCTCCTCTAACATCCCCTCGTCCTCCAACGTCTCCTCCTCTAACATCCCCTCGTCCTCCAACGTCTCCTCCTCTAATGTCTCCTCCTCCTCTAACGTCCCCTCCTCCTCCAACGTCTCCTCGTCCTCCAACGTCTCCTCGTCCTCCAACGTCTCCTCCTCCTCCAACGTCTCCTCCTCCTCTAACGTCTCCTCGACCTCTAACGTCTCCTCCTCCTCCAACGTCTCCTCCTCCTCTAACGTCTACTCCTCCTATAACGTCTCCTCCTCCTCTAACGTCTCCTCCTCCTCTAACGTCCCCTCGTCCTCCAACGTCTCCTCCTCTAACGTCCCCTCGTCCTCCAACGTCTCCTCCTCCTCTAACGTCTCCTCCTCCTCTAACGTCCCCTTGTCCTCCAACGTCTCCTCCTCTAACGTCCCCTCCTCCTCCAACGTCTCCTCCTCCAACGTCTCCTCCTCCAACGTCTCCTCCTCCAACGTCTCCTCCTCTTCTAACATCCCCTCGTCCTCCAACATCTCCTCCTCTAACGTCTCCTCCTCCTCTAACATCCCCTCGTCCTCCAACGTCTCCTCCTCTAACGTCCCCTCGTCCTCCAACGTCTCCTCCTCTAACGTCTCCTCCTCCTCCAACATCCCCTCATCCTCCAACGTCTCCTCCTCTAACATCCCCTCGTCCTCCAACATCTCCTCCTCTAACGTCTCCTCCTCCTCTAACATCCCCTCGTCCTCCAACGTCTCCTCCTCTAACGTCCCCTCGTCCTCCAACGTCTCCTCCTCTAACATCCCCTCGTCCTCCAACGTCTCCTCCTCTAACGTCTCCTCCTCCTCTAACGTCCCCTCCTCCTCCAACGTCCCCTCCTCCTCCAACGTCTCCTCCTCCTCCAACGTCTCCTCTTCCTCTAACGTCTCCTCCTCCTCTAACGTCTCCTCCTCCTCTAACGTCCCCTCCTCCTCTAACGTCCCCTCCTCCTCTAACGTCTCCTCCTCCTCTAACGTCCCCTCCTCCTCTAACGTCTCCTCCTCCTCTAACGTCCCCTCCTCCTCTAACGTCCCCTCCTCCTCCAACGTCTCCTCCTCCTCCAACGTCTCCTCCTCCTCTAATGTCCCCTCCTCCTCTAACGTCTCCTCCTCCTCTAACGTCTCCTCCTCCTCTAACATCCCCTCATCCTCCAACATCTCCTCCTCTAACATCCCCTCGTCCTCCAACGTCTCCTCCTCTAACATCCCCTCATCCTCCAACGTCTCCTCCTCTAACGTCTCCTCCTCCTCTAACGTCCCCTCCTCCTCCAACGTCTCCTCCTCCTCCAACGTCTCCTCCTCCTCCAACGTCTCCTCCTCCTCTAACGTCTCCTCCTCCTCTAATGTCCCCTCCTCCTCTAACGTCTCCTCCTCCTCTAACGTCCCCTCCTCCTCTAACGTCTCCTCCTCTAACGTCTCCTCCTCCTCTAACTCACCGGAGCATGTCTCCTCCGTGTTTGGCGGCGTCCTCCAGCCGTCCCTCTGGGATCCTGGTGAAGTTGGACAGGTCGTTCCCGCTGCAGTAGAAATCTCCAGCACCTGAGGAGAAGAGCAGAACGTTCCTTCAACCCTCCAAAGATCCACCGTTTACCATAGGAAGAAACTATAGACGTTATCATCAGAGTCTGAACTTTCCCACGGTCCTTGAACGCATCATCAGTCACAAAAAGTGACTGTAACTTGTGTTAAATGTTGATAGACAGAGAGCAGAGAGGAGAGGACAGGAGAGGCTGTTTACACAGAGCTGAGAGGAGAGGACAGGAGAGGCTGTTTACACAGAGCTGAGAGGAGAGGACAGGAGAGGCTGTTTACACAGAGCAGAGAGGAGAGGACAGGAGAGGCTGTTTACACAGAGCTGAGAGGAGAGGACAGGAGAGGCTGTTTACACAGAGCTGAGAGGAGAGGACAGGAGAGGCTGTTTACACAGAGCAGAGAGAGGACACAAAATTACCCCAAAAAAGACACAAAATTGCCCCAAAAAAGTCTCAAATACAGCAAACAAAGACACCAAATTACCAAACAAGACTTATAGATGATATATAGATTTTATATATAAAAAACCCTGAAACATATTTATTTTTTCAGTGATATGATCATTAAATATGCCACCAGACAGTCAAAGCTTTTAATTTAAGTTCATTCAGAGTTTCTTCACTTGTACTAAAACTGTTAATGTCTGCAGCAGCCAGGACACAGTGTGTGTGTGTGTGTGTGTGTGTGTGTGTGTGTGTGTGTGTGTGTACCTGTAAACACAGTGAGGGCAGAGTCGTCTTTAGCTGCCTGCTCCAGAGCCGCAAGAATCTCACTGTACATCTAAAAGAAAGAGAGAAACATTATCAAACATTAAGAATAATAATAAATAGATTGAGAGGAACATTAACAATAATAATAAATAGATTGAGAGGAACATTAACAATAATAATAAATAGATTGAGAGGAACATTAAGAAGAAGAATAAATAGATTGAGAGGAACATTAACAATAATAATAAATAGATTGAGAGGAACATTAACAATAATGATAATAAATAGATTGAGAGGAACATTAAGAAGAAGAATAAATAGATTGAGAGGAACATTAACAATAATAATAAATAGATTGAGAGGAACATTAACAACTAGAAAATTTCTAAAGAAATTTTGATTTTGTGCTTGCCTCTGGACCATCATTCTCGTGGCTCAAATCAGCAGTCAAACAGGGACTCTGTCCTGAGTTCACAGACACCTCATACAAGTCTGTAGGACAAACGGTTCATTAGTTATGAAAGGGGGCGTGGCTAATCAAAAAGGGCGGGACTTTATGAAACATTGTTATGTATAAGTGGTCAGTGATGAACCATCATCATGCTTGGCAAGTTTGAGGAAGATTGGACAATGTATGGTGAAGTTATAAGGTCTCATGTTTTATGAAGTCTGTTCACTTAGAGTAAACTGACAGTTATCAGTTAGAATGTCTGTGTTGGAGGAGGGAGGGGGGAGGGGGGAGGCTTTGGTAGCTAAGCAACCAGGTGGCCAGGTGGAGTCGACCAATCAGAGCAGAGCAATCAACTGAAATTAACTGATGATGGAGACAGTTCCGTCACAGTGAGCAGCCAGAGGTCGACCAACTGAAAATTCTGGCCTCGAACAGAAAGCATTTTTGGCAAAACCATAATACCTATCATTGATCTGACTTCACTTTGAGCGTCCTGAGTTCTTCCTGAACATCTACATATGTTTTTTTTAAGAAAGATGAAAAAATAGCTTTGTTAGAGCGATTTAAAAAAACTGTTAAATTTTTTGGGGGGAGAAATCTTCCTGCATTTTTAATATGGGAGCCAATGAGGCAGTTGGTGCGTTTTGTTTGTGCATCTGTGCATCCTGCGCCCAAACTATGACTCTGACAGCTTTACCAGAGGATTGTGAGTGAGAGGACACATTTTCCTACGTTTCTATGTATAAATTATTTCTGTAGAGTGAAATTTGCGGCCTGGAGCGCAGTTTTCAAATTTATTTTTTGACAAATCGTTCTCTCCCTCTACACTCTGTTTGATGACATCACCACTCTAGACTCTCCATAGGGTTACATTGGGGGGATTTTTTGACGTGTTTTTTCCCAATAATTTGAAAACCGTTTGTCGAAACCCTTAGAAAAGTCATAGCACACTTGTCATGGGCGAGCCGGTCGATTTGCTACCTTTTTTGTGTATGTGCGACAAAAACTCTGGGAGGAGTAGTCGACCGAAAAACAACACGGAAGAAACGGAAGAATAATAATAACTAGAAACAAAATTCCAGGGAAATTTTGGAGTGCCACGGGACTACTGCCGGATGATTCTCGTGGTTTAAATCAGCAGTTAAACAGGGACTCTGTCCTGAGTTCACAAACACCTCATACAAGTCTGTAGGACAAACGGTTCACTAGTTAGTAAAAAGGGGCGTGGCTACTAAAAGGGGCGTGGCTACTCAAAAGGGGCAGGGTAATAAACCACCAGTTAAACAGGGACTCTGTCCTGAGTACACAGACACCTCATACAAGTCTGTAGGACAAACGGTTCACTAGTTAGTAAAAAGGGGCGTGGCTAATAAAAGGGGCGTGGCTACCCAAAAGGGGCGGGGTAATCAACCACCAGTTAAACAGGGAGTCTGTCCTGAGTACATAGACACCTCATACAAGTCTGTAGGACAAACGGTTCACTAGTTAGTAAAAAGGGGCGTGGCTACTCAAAGGGGGCGTGGCTTCAATCACCAGTCAAACAGGTACTCTGTCCTGAGTTCACAGACACCTCATACAGGTCTCTAGGACAAACGGTTCATTAGTTAGTAAAAGGGGGCGTGGCTAGTCAAAGGGGGCGTGGCTAGTCAAAAGGGGCGGGGTTATCAATCACCAGTTAAACAGGGACTCTATGCTGAGTAATCTGACACCTTATACAAGTTTCTAGGACAAACGGTTCATTAGTTATGAAAGGGGGCGTGGCTAATCAAAAAGGGCGGGAATTTATGAAATACTGTTATGTAGACAATCAGTGATGAGCCATCATCATGTATGACAAGTTTGAGGCAGATTGGACAATGTATGGTCAAGTTAAAAGAGTTAACTGTTTTCAGTTAAAATGTCTGTGTTGGAGGAGGGGAGGGGGGGGGGGGGGGGCTTTGGTAGCTAAGCAACCACGTGGCCAGGTGGAGTCGACCAATCAGAGCAGAGCACTCAACAGAAACTAACTGTCACTGACAATGCTTTGCTAAAGTGAGCAGCCAGAGGTGGACAAACTGAAAATTCTGGCCTCGAACAGAAAGCATTTTCGGCAAAACCATAACACCTATCACTAATCTGACTTCACTTTGAGCGTCCTGAGTTCTTCCTGAACGTCTACATATATTTTTTTTTTAAGAAAAATGAAAAAATAGCTTTGTTAGAGCGATTTAAAAAACCTCTTACATCTGATTTTTTCAAAAATCCTCACGTGTTTTTAATATGGGACTCAATGGGGCAGTTGATGTGTTTTGGTGGCACTTCTCTGTGTCCTGCGCCCAAACTATAACTCTGACAGGTTTACAAGAGGATTGTGAGTGAGACCACAAATTTTCCTCCGTTTCTATGTATAAATTATTTCTGTAGAGTGAAATTTGCGGCCTGGAGCGCAGTTTTCAAATTTATTTTGTGACAACTCCTTCTCTGCCTCTACACTCTGCTTGATGACATCACCAGTCTAGATTCTGAACATTCCGCGCAATACACACACATGGGAAAATCGCCGTCCCCATTAGTTTGGAAAAATGGAAATGTTTTCGCACTTCGTGCGAAAACTATACGTTCAATCGCTTTGAAATTTCACAGGACTAGAGTTAAATTCAGGCCCTACAACTTTCTAAATCGGTTCGGAATTTTACGAGCAACGGTTTGCGAATGGTGAGGCCCCAAAGTTTGCGCAATGCGTTCCGGATGGGCCGAAAAGTGCACGTTTGTGCACGTTGTGCGTAAACGTGCACGCCGATCGCTAATAAAAGTCATTCCACACGATTCCCGATTAGGGCGCAACTTTTGACGTTTTTACTTTTTGCGATTTCTCAAAGCTGTGGGACTAGTTACGCGCCAAAGTTTTTACGGAAGAATAATCTATAATATATAATAACTAGAAACAAAATTCCAGGGAAATTTTGGAGTGCCACGGGACTACTGCCGGATGATTATCGTGGTTTAAATCAGCAGTTAAACAGGGACTCTGTCCTGAGTTCACAGACACCTCATACAAGTCTGTAGGACAAACGGTTCACTAGTTAGTAAAAAGGGGCGTGGCTACTCAAAGGGGGCGTGGCTTCAATCACCAGTCAAACAGGGCTCTGTCCTGAGTCCACAGACACCTCATACAAGTCTGTAGGACAAACGGTTCACTAGTTAGTAAAAAGGGGCGTGGCTACTCAAAGGGGGCGTGGCTTCAATCACCAGTCAAACAGGGACTCTGTCCTGAGTTCACAGACACCTCATACAAGTCTGTAGGACAAACGGTTCACTAGTTAGTAAAAGGGGCGTGGCTTATCAAAAGGGGCGGGGTTATCAATCAACAGTTAGACAGGGACGCCATGCTGAGTAATCTGACACCTCATACAAATTTCTAGGACAAACGGTTCATTAGTTAAGAAAGGGGGCGTGGCTAATCAAAAAGGGCGGGAATTTATGAAATATTGTCATGTAGACAATCAGTGATGAGCCATCATCATGTATGACAAGTTTGAGGCAGATTGGACAATGTATGGTCAAGTTAAAAGAGTTAACTGTTTTCAGTTAAAATGTCTGTGTTGGAGGAGGGGAGAGGGAGGGGGGGAGCTTTGGTAGCTAAGCAACCACGTGGCCAGGTGGAGTCGACCAATCAGAGCAGAGCAATCAACTGAAATTAACTGTCACTGACAATGCTTTGCTAAAGTGAGCAGCCAGAGGTGGACAAACTGAAAATTCTGGCCTCGAACAGAAAGCATTTTCGGCAAAACCATAATACCTATCACTGATCCGACTTCACTTTGAGCGTCCTGAGTTCTTCCTGAACGTCTACATATATTTTTTTTTAAGAAAAATGAAAAAATAGCTTTGTTAGAGCGATCTAAAAAAACGGTAAAATCTGATTATTTCAAAAATCCTCGTGTGTTTTTAATATGGGACTCAATGGGGCAGTTGTTGCGTTTTGGTGGCACTTCTCTGTGTCCTGCGCCCAAACTAAAACTCTGACAGCTTTACCAGAGGATTGTGAGTGAGAAGACAAATTTTCCTCCGTTTCTATGTATAAATTATTACTGTAGAGTGAAATTTGCGGCCTGGAGCGCAGTTTTCAAATTTATTTTTTGACAATTCCTTCTCTCCCTCTACACTCTGAGCGATGACATCACACACTCTGACACGAACATTCCGTGCAATACACACCCATTATAATCTCAGAATTTCTCCAAAAATGATCATGGTCATTGAACAGGGATTGATAAAAAACTATATGACCTATCGAAACGCAAAGTAATGCACCAATACACAAGACTTGTGTCTACTGTTTAAAGTTTAAATGGAGTCTCTAGGTGAAATTATGCCGGAGAAGTAGACGTCTGAAAATCTTCAATTAATGTTCTTTTTTGCTCATTTTCTTTCGGCCGTCCCATTCATTTCAATGCAAAATTTTGGGCAGTTTTACGTCGCGAAAAATTCATATTCCGTAGAGAAAAGTAATAGCACACCGATCCCGATCAAACCGCACGTTTTGATATATAATTTGTCCTGCAACAGTCCAGAACAAGTCCTGATGTAGAGGAACATTAACAATAATAATAAATAGATGTAGAGGAACATTAACAATAATAACTAGAAAATTCCTAAAGAAATTTTGATTGTGTGCTTGCCTCTGGACCGTGACTCTCGTGGCTTATCAAAAGGGGCACGGATTAAACAGGGACTTTCTGCTGAGTGCACTCACACCTCATACAAGTCTCTAGGACAAACGGTTCACTAGTTAGTAAAATGGGCGTGGCTTATCAAAAGGGGCGGGGTTATCAATCACCAGTTAAACAGGGACTCTATGCTGAGTAATCTGACATCTTATACAAGTTTCTAGGACAAACGGTTCATTCGTTAGTAAAAGGGGGCGTGGCTAATAAAAAGGGCGGGAATTTATGAATTATTGTTATGTAGAACTGAAAAGTGATGAACCATCATCATGCATGACAAGTTTGAGGCAGATTGGACAATGTATGGTCAAGTTATAAGGTCTCGTGTTTTATGAAGAAAGCCATGTCTGTTTACTTAGAGTAAACTGACAGTTATCAGTTAGAATGTCTGTGTTGGAGGAGGGGGGGGGGCTTTGGTAGCTAAGCAACCACGTGGCCAGGTGGAGTCGACCAATCAGAGCAGAGCAATCAACTGAAATTAACTGACGATGGAGACAGTTCCGTCAAAGTGAGCAGACAGAGGTCGACAAACTTGAAATTCTGGCCTCGAACAGAAAGCATTTTTGGCAAAACCATAATACCTATCATTGATCCGACTTTACTTTGAGCGTCCTGAGTTCTTCCTGAACATCTACATGTGTTTTTTTTTTTAAGAAAAATGAAAAAATAGCTTTGTTAGAGCAATTTTAAAAAACTGTTAAATATTTTTTTTGAGAAATCTTCCTTCATTTTTAATATGGGAGCCGATGCGTGCGTTTTGTTTGAGCATCTGTGCGTCCTGCACCCAAACTATAACTCTGACAGCTTTACCAGAGGATTGTGAGTGAGAGGACAAATTTTCCTACGTTTCTATGTATAAATTATTTCTGTAGAGTGAAATTTGCGGCCTGCAGCGCAGTTTTCAAATTTATTTTTTGACAATTCTTTCTCTCCCTCTACACTCTGTTTGATGACTTCTCCACTCTAGACTCTCCATAGGGTTACATTGGGGGGATTTTTTGACATGTTTTTTCCCAATAATTTGAAAACCGTTTGTCGAAACCCTTATAAAAGTCATAGCACACTTGTCATGGGCGAGCCGGTCGATTTGATACCTTTTTTGTGTATGTGCGACCAAAACTCTGGGAGGAGTAGTCGACCGAAAAATGACACGGAAGAAACGGAATAATAATAATAAAAAGAAGTAGAAATAAGCCCGGTGAAGAGTAGTTAGTGTGCTTTTGCAAGCAAGCACACAAAATAATAATAAAATAGTCCCGGTGAATAGTAGTTAGTGTGCTTTTGCAAGCAAGCACACAAAATAAGCCCGAGGAATAACAATTAGTGTGCTTTTGCAAGCAAGCACACAAAATAAGCCCGGTGAATAGTAGTTAGTGTGCTTTTGCAAGCACACAAAATAAAAATAGTCCCGGTGAATAGTAGTTAGTGTGCTTTTGCAAGCAAGCACACAAAATAAATAGATGTAGAGGAACATTAACAATAATAATAAATAGATTTAGAGGCTGTGTTTGTTGTGTTTAGTGTGTAAAGAAGCACACACACCTCGGTGGTGATGGCGTTTTTCTTGGCCGGTCGGTTCAGTGTGATGGTGGTGATGTTATCCTCCGTGGTGACCAACAGACCCTCGTACGCCGCCGAGCTCCCAGCAGGCTGAGCGGCAACCTGGGCCGAGCTCCCGCCCTCTGCCGCCACCAGCGAGCCAATCAGGTCGCAGTACTGCTGCCTGGCTTCGTCCTGACAGACACAGAGACGCTCACATTGTTTACAGCGTTTACATCGTCACGGGATGAAAAAATAACCTGTGAGACTGTCGGGATTAAACCTTAAAGCCAATCACAGGCCACCATTCATCCACATGATCCCACACTGATTAAAATCATTTATTGTACCAGAAATAACTTTAATATTCTCAAAAATAGTCATAAATTCACCAGGAAAAAAAAAAAATTTGCTGAGATTAAAGTCATAAAATCGCAAAAAAATAACTTTAATATTGTCAAAAATAAAGTCATAAATTCAACAAAAAGAACATAAATATTCTCCAAATAAAGTCATAAATTCACCAGAAATAACTTAAATATTCTCAAAAATAAAGTCATAAATTTACCAAATATAACTTAAATATTGTCAAAAATAAAGTCATAAATTCACCAAAATATATATATCTATATTCTCAAAAAATAGTCATAAATTCAAGACAAATAACTTGAATATTCTCTGAGATTAAAGTCGTAAAATCACAAAAAATAACTTGAACATTCTCAAAAATAAAGTCATAGATTTACCAAAAATAACTAAAATATTCTCAAAAATAAAGTCATAAATTCACCAAAAATAACTTGAATATTCTCAAAAATAAAGTCATAAATTTATGAGAAAAAAAAAAGAATATTCTGAGATTAAAGTCATAAATTTACGAGAAATAAATTGAATGTTCTGTGGGATGAAAGTCGTAAACTCAGCAGAAATAATTTGAATTTTCTCAAAATTAAAGTCATAAATTTATGAGAAATAACTTGAATATTAATAATAGATGAGAGTGACAGTTGAAGGAGCCAGGAGGTGAATAATTATATATATATATATATATATATTAATAATAATAATAGTTGTACCTGAGTTATGGAGCCGAGGGATTTCCAGGCGTCCCACTTGACCTTGTTGACGAAGTCCAGCATGCCTGGTTTGGGGCTGCTGCAGGGACCCTGAGTGGCCTGCAGGGGGAGCACAACAACAAACACATCAACAACATTAATAATAACAAATAAACAGACAAATAAATGAATAAATAAACAACATGCTGGAGAAAGATACTGAGACAAGAACACGATTCATCAGGTAAACTTCAGCTACACAGAAACAGTCAGTCAGTCAGTTTGTTAATCAGTCAGTCAGTTAGTTAGTTAGTTAGTTAGTTAGTTAGTTAGTCAGTCAGTCAGTTTGTTAATCAGTCAGTCAGTCAGTCAGTTAGTTAGTTACTCAGTCAGTCAGTCAGTCAGTCAGTTAGTTAGTTACTCAGTCAGTCAGTCAGTTAGTTAGTTAGTTACTCAGTCAGTCAGTCAGTCAGTCAGTTAGTTAGTTAGTTACTCAGTCAGTCAGTCAGTCAGTCAGTCAGTTAGTTAGTTAGTTACTCAGTCAGTCAGTCAGTTAGTTAGTTAGTTACTCAGTCAGTCAGTCAGTCAGTCAGTTAGTTAGTTAGTTACTCAGTCAGTCAGTCAGTCAGTTAGTTAGTTAGTTACTCAGTCAGTCAGTCAGTCAGTCAGTCAGTTAGTTAGTTAGTTAGTTAGTTAGTTAGTTACTCAGTTAGTTAGTTAGTCAGTCAGTCAGTCAGTTAGTTAATCAGTTAGCCAGTTACAGGGTTTTCCCTGCCATTATACGGCTTAGGCGCAGCGCCCAAGCATTTTTGCCTCCCGCCTAAGAGAAAAAATAGTACGGACATTTCACCTTCTGTTTAAAAAAAAAAAACCGTGCGCCGCTGTGAAATTTCACATGATCATTAATATCAATGCACCACTAATGATACTCACACTGTGTGAGCACAACAACACACAAAGTTATTTTCCACTTGTTTTGAGTCATCAACGAGCGCATCAAATCCTGTCTGACCCTCTTAGGACATCAACGTAAAAGGGAGCGTTCAAGCTTGTTCACGGTCTATATAGCGAGTAGTAGGGCCACGGTCTATATAGCGAGTAGTAGGGCCACGGTCTATATAGCGAGTAGTCGGGCCACGGTCTATATAGCGAGTAGTAGGGCCACGGTCTATATAGCGAGTAGTAGGGCCACGGTCTATATAGCGAGTAGTAGGGCCACGGTCTATATAGCGAGTAGTAGGGCCACGGTCTATATAGCGAGTAGTAGGGCCACGGTCTATATAGCGAGTAGTAGGGCCACGGTCTATATAGCGAGTAGTAGGGCCACGGTCTATATAGCGAGTAGTCGGGCCACGGTCTATATAGCGAGTAGTCGGGCCACGGTCTATATAGCGAGTAGTCGGGCCACGGTCTATATAGCGAGTAGTAGGGCCACGGTCTATATAGCGAGTAGTAGGGCCACGGTCTATATAGCGAGTAGTAGGGCCACGGTCTATATAGCGAGTAGTAGGGCCACGGTCTATATAGCGAGTAGTAGGGCCACGGTCTATATAGCGAGTAGTAGGGCCACGGTCTATATAGCGAGTAGTAGGGCCACGGTCTATATAGCGAGTAGTAGGGCCACGGCCTATATAGCGAGTAGTAGGGCCACGGTCTATATAGCGAGTAGTAGGGCCACGGTCTATATAGCGAGTAGTAGGGCCACGGTCTATATAGCGAGTAGTAGGGCCACGGCCTATATAGCGAGTAGTAGGGCCACGGTCTATATAGCGAGTAGTAGGGCCACGGTCTATATAGCGAGTAGTAGGGCCACGGCCTATATAGCGAGTAGTAGGGCCACGGCCTATATAGCGAGTAGTAGGGCCACGGCCTATATAGCGAGTAGTAGGGCCACGGTCTATATAGCGAGTAGTCGGGCCACGGTCTATATAGCGAGTAGTAGGGCCACGGCCTATATAGCGAGTAGTAGGGCCACGGCCTATATAGCGAGTAGTAGGGCCACGGCCTATATAGCGAGTAGTCGGGCCACGGTCTATATAGCGAGTAGTAGGGCCACGGTCTATATAGCGAGTAGTAGGGCCACGGTCTATATAGCGAGTAGTAGGGCCACGGTCTATATAGCGAGTAGTAGGGCCACGGTCTATATAGCGAGTAGTAGGGCCACGGCCTATATAGCGAGTAGTAGGGCCACGGTCTATATAGCGAGTAGTAGGGCCACGGCCTATATAGCGAGTAGTAGGGCCACGGTCTATATAGCGAGTAGTAGGGCCACGGTCTATATAGCGAGTAGTAGGGCCACGGTCTATATAGCGAGTAGTAGGGCCACGGTCTATATAGCGAGTAGTAGGGCCACGGTCTATATAGCGAGTAGTAGGGCCACGGTCTATATAGCGAGTAGTAGGGCCACGGTCTATATAGCGAGTAGTCGGGCCACGGTCTATATAGCGAGTAGTAGGGCCACGGTCTATATAGCGAGTAGTAGGGCCACAGTCTATATAGCGAGTAGTAGGGCCACGGTCTATATAGCGAGTAGTAGGGCCACGGTCTATATAGCGAGTAGTAGGGCCACGGCCTATATAGCGAGTAGTAGGGCCACGGTCTATATAGCGAGTAGTAGGGCCACGGTCTATATAGCGAGTAGTAGGGCCACGGTCTATATAGCGAGTAGTCGGGCCACGGCCTATATAGCGAGTAGTCGGGCCACGGTCTATATAGCGAGTAGTAGGGCCACGGTCTATATAGCGAGTAGTAGGGCCACGGTCTATATAGCGAGTAGTAGGGCCACGGTCTATATAGCGAGTAGTAGGGCCACGGCCTATATAGCGAGTAGTCGGGCCACGGTCTATATAGCGAGTAGTAGGGCCACGGTCTATATAGCGAGTAGTAGGGCCACGGTCTATATAGCGAGTAGTAGGGCCACGGTCTATATAGCGAGTAGTAGGGCCACGGCCTATATAGCGAGTAGTAGGGCCACGGCCGATATAGCGAGTAGTAGGGCCACGGTCTATATAGCGAGTAGTAGGGCCACGGTCTATATAGCGAGTAGTAGGGCCACGGTCTATATAGCGAGTAGTAGGGCCACGGTCTATATAGCGAGTAGTAGGGCCACGGTCTATATAGCGAGTAGTAGGGCCACGGTCTATATAGCGAGTAGTAGGGCCACGGTCTATATAGCGAGTAGTAGGGCCACGGCCTATATAGCGAGTAGTAGGGCCACGGCCGATATAGCGAGTAGTAGGGCCACGGTCTATATAGCGAGTAGTAGGGCCACGGTCTATATAGCGAGTAGTAGGGCCACGGTCTATATAGCGAGTAGTCGGGCCACGGTCTATATAGCGAGTAGTCGGGCCACGGTCTATATAGCGAGTAGTCGGGCCACGGTCTATATAGCGAGTAGTAGGGCCACGGTCTATATAGCGAGTAGTAGGGCCACGGTCTATATAGCGAGTAGTAGGGCCACGGTCTATATAGCGAGTAGTAGGGCCACGGTCTATATAGCGAGTAGTAGGGCCACGGTCTATATAGCGAGTAGTAGGGCCACGGTCTATATAGCGAGTAGTAGGGCCACGGTCTATATAGCGAGTAGTAGGGCCACGGCCTATATAGCGAGTAGTAGGGCCACGGTCTATATAGCGAGTAGTAGGGCCACGGTCTATATAGCGAGTAGTAGGGCCACGGTCTATATAGCGAGTAGTAGGGCCACGGCCTATATAGCGAGTAGTAGGGCCACGGTCTATATAGCGAGTAGTAGGGCCACGGTCTATATAGCGAGTAGTAGGGCCACGGCCTATATAGCGAGTAGTAGGGCCACGGCCTATATAGCGAGTAGTAGGGCCACGGCCTATATAGCGAGTAGTAGGGCCACGGTCTATATAGCGAGTAGTCGGGCCACGGTCTATATAGCGAGTAGTAGGGCCACGGCCTATATAGCGAGTAGTAGGGCCACGGCCTATATAGCGAGTAGTAGGGCCACGGCCTATATAGCGAGTAGTCGGGCCACGGTCTATATAGCGAGTAGTAGGGCCACGGTCTATATAGCGAGTAGTAGGGCCACGGTCTATATAGCGAGTAGTAGGGCCACGGTCTATATAGCGAGTAGTAGGGCCACGGTCTATATAGCGAGTAGTAGGGCCACGGCCTATATAGCGAGTAGTAGGGCCACGGTCTATATAGCGAGTAGTAGGGCCACGGCCTATATAGCGAGTAGTAGGGCCACGGTCTATATAGCGAGTAGTAGGGCCACGGTCTATATAGCGAGTAGTAGGGCCACGGTCTATATAGCGAGTAGTAGGGCCACGGTCTATATAGCGAGTAGTAGGGCCACGGTCTATATAGCGAGTAGTAGGGCCACGGTCTATATAGCGAGTAGTAGGGCCACGGTCTATATAGCGAGTAGTCGGGCCACGGTCTATATAGCGAGTAGTAGGGCCACGGTCTATATAGCGAGTAGTAGGGCCACAGTCTATATAGCGAGTAGTAGGGCCACGGTCTATATAGCGAGTAGTAGGGCCACGGTCTATATAGCGAGTAGTAGGGCCACGGCCTATATAGCGAGTAGTAGGGCCACGGTCTATATAGCGAGTAGTAGGGCCACGGTCTATATAGCGAGTAGTAGGGCCACGGTCTATATAGCGAGTAGTCGGGCCACGGCCTATATAGCGAGTAGTCGGGCCACGGTCTATATAGCGAGTAGTAGGGCCACGGTCTATATAGCGAGTAGTAGGGCCACGGTCTATATAGCGAGTAGTAGGGCCACGGTCTATATAGCGAGTAGTAGGGCCACGGCCTATATAGCGAGTAGTCGGGCCACGGTCTATATAGCGAGTAGTAGGGCCACGGTCTATATAGCGAGTAGTAGGGCCACGGTCTATATAGCGAGTAGTAGGGCCACGGTCTATATAGCGAGTAGTAGGGCCACGGCCTATATAGCGAGTAGTAGGGCCACGGCCGATATAGCGAGTAGTAGGGCCACGGTCTATATAGCGAGTAGTAGGGCCACGGTCTATATAGCGAGTAGTAGGGCCACGGTCTATATAGCGAGTAGTAGGGCCACGGTCTATATAGCGAGTAGTAGGGCCACGGCCTATATAGCGAGTAGTAGGGCCACGGCCTATATAGCGAGTAGTAGGGCCACGGTCTATATAGCGAGTAGTAGGGCCACGGCCTATATAGCGAGTAGTAGGGCCACGGTCTATATAGCGAGTAGTAGGGCCACGGTCTATATAGCGAGTAGTAGGGCCACGGCCTATATAGCGAGTAGTAGGGCCACGGCCTCGCTCCGTGTCTCACCGTCTGCGTGTGTGCGCGCGCTGAACTAAATCCAATCAACCTGTCCGGGCGGTAGGGTCATAGATATATATATATGTATATATATATATATATATATATATATATATATATATATATATATATATATATGCCCTGTTCGGCTGCAGGCGCAGCCAACCATTTTCGTGTCGTGAACTATCAACACATGGCTCATTAGAATATGCAAATGAGCCATGTGTTGATTCGCCACAACGCGCTCACGCAAAGTTGCTACCAAAGCAGCAAAGGCAAAGCAGCTATGGAGAGACATGCTAGCACTGACAAGCATCGGGCTAATCGGAGTACAACTCTGCTTAAAACCGGATCATACCAAACAAATATCTGCTTGCTTGTCCGCAAAGTGTCCTCCTTTCTGATGTGAAGGAAATGGCCCCCCTACCGGGCGGTCAGAGGTCACAATACACTGTTGCATATGCCGTTCGTTAGCCGCGAGCTAACATTAGCTTACAGTTAAAGTTGTTTTAATCACACTAAATTGTGACTTAGTGTTTTGAATAACTTCCTGTCGCTAAACACATGCCGCTTTCAAAAGAAGAGCGCAGTATGTTAACATAATTGACCACAGAATTTACAAAAAGACTGTCAAAATAAGATGCCTTAAATAAAATATACAAGAACCCTTATTCTCCTTTAAAATAAATCTTAAAATAGGCATTGATTAAGTTTAGTGTATTTGATGGAATAGTGGAATTAGATCTGTGGGAGGCCACCAAATTTGGGCTTTTTATGGAAAAAAACACTGGCTGAGTGGAAAGCATGTTGACAGCAATTAAAAATGACACAGTATTGGATAACAAAGATTTTATAATACGGGATCTCCCGACTGTGAAAAATGTTATGTGAGGTGTTTGCTCTCATTTAGCCCCCCGCCAGCCAGGAACTTCTGCCATGGAGAAGTTTGTTCGGCGGTTCTACAGGAACAATTCAGCCAGAAGAATTAAATGTTCAAAAGGGGGCTGTGAATTGTGCAAATAAAGTGTAAATTACAACTAAAGCAAATTGAATCTGTTTTTCAGTTACCTATAGTAATGATAGTGGTCAAAATTATGTGAAATTGCACAGTTTTTGGTAAAAAAAAAAGCTTTTAAAAAAAAATGTAAGGCCGAGGAACGCTAACCCTGCTGCTTCAGCTGCCCACCCCCCTAAGACCTCTAAAAACCCGGGGAAAAGCCTGAGAACGTGGAACGTGTGAAGAGTGTGTGGAACCTGTGGAACCTGTGGAACCTGTGGAACTGGTCCCACCTGTTTGAACAGAGCGTAGATCTTCAGTTTGACCTCGTTACCCGGATCTTTCTGCAGCGATGACAGTTTGTTCTTGGCCTGTTCAAACTGCTCCACGGTCGCACCTACACACACACACACACACACACACACACACACACACACACCAATACGATCAATATAATAATGAATAATAATGATCAGTAGACAGGGAGTCAGCATGTTGCCTAGTTGAAACATGTTACTCACCCATCAGTGGAGCGGCAGCGCTGTGGAACCTCAGACTGGGGACGGAGGAGAACCTGACGGAGGAGAACCTGACGGAGGAGAACCTGACGGAGGAGAACCTGACGGAGGAGAACCTGACGGAGGAGAACCTGACGGAGCTGCTGACACAAAGACAGATCTGTCAACTTCCTCCTCACTAAAAACATTCCATCTAGCTTTATTTTAGGATCAGCTGAAGAAGGAACAAGCCGTCACCAAAAGAAAAGACACTAAAAACTGTTTAAAAAAATGGTCAGCGTTTTAACTTTCCGACAAAATTAACCAAAACAAAGCTTAAAATCATGACATTTCTGTCAGAGTTATTATTACTACCTGAATGTTTGCAGTTATACATCTCTTTAATATTTGTACTTTATTTAATCATTTGCCTATTTTTTCATAATTATTTTTACTTTATTTGTTTATTTCAAGTTTGTTTTTCTGCAGTTTTATATTTCTTATAATTACTTTAACTTTAGGTATGTACTTTTTCAGGTCTGCCTGCAGCCGTTATTTTACTTTACTAGTTTACTTTAGTTCCACAGCACAGACAGACAGACAGACCACTCCCACTGACAACATGTGACTCATTATATTTAATATAAATTATATTATTTCTTCTATTTTATTGACACTATGTACGCAATGTATATTTTTATAAATATTACTTTTGCTTTCTTGATTATTTAACTATTTATTTTCCTAAATATAAATGATATATATATATATATATATATATAATTCATGCTCTTTAGTGATTCATTTTCAGACCATTTTGTGTTTTTTATAATCACTTTTACTTTAATTAGGTTTTGCTGAGATGGTTCAGAAACTTGCTTTTATTATTACGTTTACCTTTTATTTTTGTTCTTATCTTTTTCCTTATTTTTTATATTTTTTTTTACTTTAGCTTTCTAATTACTTTGACTTAATTTATGTGTTATTTTTTATTTTATTTGCCTGCAGTTCAATATATATTTTTATGCCTTTTTCTTATTGGTTTATGTGCAGTTTGTGCTTTATTTATTACTCTTGCTGTTGATTTTAATTGTTTGTTTTTATTTGTAACTGCATTTTCACTGTGTTTTACTGTAAAGCGCTCAATAAACAAAAAAAATTATTATTATTATTATTATTATTATTATTATTATTATTATTAATACTCCTCCTACAGTGTTGTATTTGTTTAATATTATTACTTTTACATTTTATTTGCCTTCAGTGTACATAAAAGGTTTATTTCTTCCAATAAATTAATTTCCTTTTCTTTTTTCTATTTAAGATACACAAATAAAAATATGGGTGTTTTAGTAACTCGTTATTTTTTCTATTATAAAATTGATTTGATTGAACTTCACAAAAAATGTATTTAAAAAATGATTCATTGTTTTTAAATTTAACGTCCTAATTACTTTTATAGATTATTTTTTCTATTTGTCTGCAGTTACACGACACTCACTATATTTTTTAAATACTTTTTATTATTTTTACTTTATTTATGCATTTTTTTCTGATTAGTTTACGTGCATTATGTATTACTCCTCCTACAGTTATGTATTTTTAATATTTTTTTTATGTCTCTTCCTGTCAGTGAGTCTTCACCTGCAGCTCTGAGAATCTGGAGCAAAGTTCACCGCTAGCACAGCTAACAGTAGCTGCTCTGGTTCAGGTCGACATAATGTTTATTCACTTTATTTACAGTATTTTAGTTTGTCATAACTACCTTTTTGAACCTCTACCTGCAGCTCTACCTGTAACATTTCCCTCTTGCAGCCAGGCTGACTGATGCTACCGTGTTAGCTTAGCCTCGGGGAGCTAACTGAGCTAAGTGCTAACCTGGTATTTAACCTGTCAATCAGCTGCCACTCAGCGCTGATATAAACACAGTTTGGAGTTAAAGTTAGCCGCTTCGGCACCACGACAACAACAGGGACATTATTTCTCACCTTCTTAGTGTGACAAGGCGCCAGGGAGCGGACAGTTTCAGGGCGATGCCGGCCATTTAAACGCCGAGTCCGCAGTCCGAAGTTCGAAGAGTTAACTAGCTTAGCCACCTAGCTGCTAACGGCAGCTACTGTATGAAGTGTTTACACTCCTTACTCCCGCCCACTTTGCTCGATTCTGGTCTCTCATTGGCTGAAGCGAAGCGCCTGCCCCAATCTGATTTGTCCAATGAAAGAAGGCAGCGAGATCCACTTGGCGAGTTCTTTAAACCAATTGGAACACACGCTGACAAGAAACGCCCGCCCCCTGTGCGCGTGTGTAGCCAATCAGCGTCGAGAGCTCACTGATGGAGCCGTTTCATGCTGCGTTCGGTTGCACTCGGAACTCGGAGAGATCCGACCTCCGAGTCGGAAAAGTGCAATAGAACGGCCCTTGAACTCGGGATTCCGACTCGGGAATTCGGGTAGGATCCAAGCAGCCCGAGTAGGTCGGAAATACGTGGAAAACGTCAAAGCAAAATGGCGCCAAACACCGTGAGAGGTAAACAGTCACTTTATCTTCAACATTTGGTTTGTTATTTGTCGTTTAATTTAGCATTTGTGTTACTTATAGCTCATGTAGTTCCTCAGAATAACTTTTAAATGCCCGAAAGACATCCAAACAAACATCACTGTGCTGTGGCCGGCCATGTTTTCCGAGGTTGAGCAATGAAACGCATTTACCTCGGAAGTCGGAATTTCCAACTCGGATCTTTCCGAGTTCCGAGTGCAATCGAACGCAGCATCATTCAGAGCCGTGGATAGTGTTCCGGCCACAACTTTCACAATAAAACAAATCAGACTCACGTTAAAAGGAAGTGTTATAAAAAGAACCAGACAAACATTTTCTGAGACTGAATCAGAATCAGTTTATTGCAGTTTAAGTTGGTTTGTAACATACAAATATTTTGTCTTGTTGTTTTGGAACATAACAATAAACTCAGTAAAAAAAAAGCCAAGAATATAAAATCGAAACATGAAAAACGTGTAAAACAACCAGTTGTTGGAGTGGAACAGCTGGACAGTTTGTGCAGGAATGTGCGACCCTGGTTTGAAACCCTGATTCGCCTCACTGGCTGAAATTATTTCACCAGATTGACACCTGAGAGAAGAGTTTCCAGCTCAGAAAGAAACCGAGTGAAACTCTCTTTTGGCACTAAAGTTCCCAGCTGACGAGACTTTAATTAAAGGGGAAAGGTTTTCAGGTTCTGCCTTCTCAAGTCCACATCTGAAGACTGAACGTGTTGCAGCAGCTGCGTCCCTCAGCCCTGGTATATATGTTCTAACATGATGCTAATGTTAGGGGACAATTATTACCAAACATGGCTCCTAAACCTACAAGTACTTGGATTAGTCTTTGAATATGCATCAACCAAGAAGCTCCTTTCTGTCTGCACAGATAGAAAGAGACCAATGCAGCAGATGGACCGACTCTCTGATTATGTTACATTATTTACATCACATTCACTTTCTGATCCTTTGACTTAAGTTTAGTCATTTAGCAGACGCTTTTATCCGAAGCGACTTACAGGAAGAAAAAAGCAAACAATCAAGGCATAGTGCAGTAAGAGCCATTAGTGCATCAATAAGTGCTAGAGACAGTTTACTTTCCCCTGAAGATTTTTGTCACCAAAGAAGAAATAAAGATGCAAAAACAAAATAAACAAACAACATTGCCCTGAGCCAGAGTTCCTGAGAAGCTGTAAGAATCTAAAATGTGCATATCAGGCGTCCAATTGTCACTCAGAAATCTGCTGCAGAGACGTTCTGCCTCCATCTAGTGGCTGAAACAGAGAACAACACTCTGACATCAGTTTGGATCGTCACACTTCAGCTTCTTGTTTCATCTGAGCCTCAGCACTGTGGAAAGGTGTGGATCCAGCTCCCAGAGAGCCTCCATCAGGACTGAGCTGGCTGCACTTCCTTTTCCTCTCACCGTGTCGATCGCGTCTCGTGCTCTGTCTGCTCGGCCTCTCTTTCTGAGTGACTGCATTTCTCCATCATTTATAACATGAAGCTCCAGGAGTTTATCCAGAAGCTGGTTCAGAACAGGATCAGAGACTCTTTTTACAAACTCTGTCCGAACCAACAACAGCTTATCTTCTGGTGGGTCAGCGTCTTCTGTTGGGACACTGTCCTCTGCTGGGACGCTGTCCTCTGCTGGGACACTGTCCTCTGCTGGGACGCTGTGCTCTGCTGGGATGCTGTCCTCTGCTGGGACATTTCTGCCTGCATGTAGAAGATAACACGGGACAATACTTTTTTAAACAATGACTGATAGAAGCAAATTTCATCTTCAATTGCAGATATCAATAAACAGCCTTGGGGGGTCAGAGCAGCAGTGAAGTGCTCAACATATCTGTTCTACTGTGTTGTTTCTATTCTGTCACTGGGGTCCAGAGTGTTGCTGCAGGAGGGTGAAGCCTTTACCTGGCAGATTCCAGTCATATGTCCAGACTACTCTCCCCTCTTCATCCTGGACCGTCAAAGTCACGCTCTCTGGGATCGGATTCAGTGACACTTGAAATGTTGGATGGTAATTTGGTCCATAGTCTAAGCGAAATTTACTACGCTGAAAAACAGAAAACATTTTTTTAAAGCTGTTGAAAATGTTTATCTGGATAAATGTGACTATACTTTCAATACGAAGACAACATGATAATTCTGTTTATGACCATAAGAAGTATAGAAATGAGTTGACTCACCTTCGGCTGTACTTTGAAGTTCCCAGGTGAACAGTGAACCTTGTAGGGTTTACCTACGATCAGGTCACAGTGGGCAGGGGCCTGGATGCGCTTAGAACGGCTATGTCTCTCTTTAACCTTTAAGAACAGGACATTTTTAATCATTTAATTTACACTCAGATAGTGAAGCTAATTTCATTTAAAGAACACATTACATCCCATCTGTCCGCCCACAGACTGTTTACAAAGAGGAACCCCACGTCTCTATTTCCTGCCGCTGTACAGCATCAAGGCCTAAATATCCAGATCCAGGCTCTAGTTGTGGTGACATCACACCGAGCCAGAGTCTGTGCAGTAGTGAGTGGAGTCGCGGTGTTGGGACCACAGGTATACCACAGATGGAAGTCCTTCATTTGTGCACCTTGGACTGATTCTAATGGAGGATACAACAGCTGTGTGGACCCCGGCCTCAACGTTTGGTCAGAAGAACCTCTGTCACCACAGGTGGTCTCCAGCTTAAAAAGGCCAGGACTCCCACTTGTTCTTGTCTCTCTCTGGGGACTCCCTGCTCCACTCTCCTCTCTGACGCTCCCAACCACTTCAAGTTCAATGTTCAATGTTTTACACAGACACAGGATCTTATATGCAACTAAGCCTTCTCTTTCTAACCGGCACCACAAGATCACACACAAAATAGTTTGAATTGGCTTTTCCAAGAGTGGTATCAAGTTCCCGCTAAAACACCTGCCCGACCAATCAGGAGTCAGTTACAGCCGTCACTCATTACATCACAGCCCCATTTTATAGAATCAAATAACTATTTAAGACCAAACCGATCAAAATGAACACTAAGAACAAACTGAAAGGACAGAAACCATTTTTGGGAAAGACGTTTTTACCTCTACTTGACCTCTGACCTCCAAGAACTCATTATGTTTAATATAACTTTTTGACTGTGACTGTCCTGAATCTTCTTGTGGTTAAAACAAGACTTTAGACTGACGGGAGGCTCATGTGACAGAAAGCTTTACCTCAGTTAGAGGAACGTTGCTAGGCAGCAGTAATACATCCAGTTCTTTCCCTCCGTCGATAGGTCGGAGGAACAGCAGAACTTGAACCTCTTTTTGCAGTGAGATGTTCAGGAACCTTCTAACAAAATCCCAGACCAGACCAAAGGCAGAGAGGTGAGGAACCTCCACCATCACATGAGTGTCTGAGACCTCCAGCGGCTCCAAGAAGCTCATTCCATCATCAGTGATGTGGACGACAGACAACAGGCCGTCAACACGCAACGCTGAGAGAGAAAACACATGAAGATAGTTTTAACTTGTAGTACACATGAATCTTTGCAGTTTTACTAATGATCTGGGTTGGGTGATGGTCAATATGAATAAATAAATAACCTGTACAATAAATATATTTGGGGAGTTATATGGATGAGAAAGGGTTGTGTTAACCTCTTACCATTAAAGTCCTTTTTATTGAGAATTGAGGGTTGTGGGCAGTTGGTGTTTAGGGGGAGATAGGAGGTCAACAATAAATGCCACATAGAAGTAGTGAACATCATCTGAAAGCTGTGAACCTGAAGATTAATTAGAGATGAAGCTCAACACTGTGAGTCAAGTTGTTCTTATCAATCGATTGATTAACTAAACTAAATTAAGGTGTCTAAGGGTTCAGAACATCTGAAGTCAAATTCCATGTTCAACTGTGAACCATAAGTTGTTGCAGCATGTTTTGGGTTGATACTATTTGTTACACACAATTGATGCTGAATTATGCAATTCTATTCATATCGAGAATATATAAAAACCTCTAGAATAATTCATCATTATACCAAAACCTTTGGAACAACAAAGAAAAATCCATGCTGAGATCTGGGTTCATAACTTTGTTTATTTTGGAAATTTCTGTATTTTCAGCGATTGGATGACAAGCACTTCTGTTCTTCAAACTACTGAGAAACCACCATACTGTCAATATACCTAGGAAACCCCCAATAAATAAATAAAATAGCCTAACTTAACATCGTTATTTATATCCTGACATCCTTGGGGCCTGTAGATTCCTTAGATCTTCTAGTTTCAGGTGATACCAGTATCTCCAGTATATTCTGTCTTTACCTTCCTCTGTTTCACAGTGTGGCAGGTGGAGCTGACGGACAGCAGCATCATCTGAACTCTCAATTCTGAACAGCGGCCCTGCAGCCGTCCTGCCAGCTGATTGGACGAGGCTCTCGTCCCATATGACAGTGTTGTACTGAAGCTCCGCCTCCTGAGCCAAAACAAACACCAGTCCAGTCAAAGCACACTGGAACACACCTGGACCGGGACACCTGAACCTGTAGGACACAGAGGGACGATTACAACCAGCTGGTGCCTGCAAAGTGGAATCACTGAAAGGAGTTGAAGTGACAGTTGAAGTGTGTGAGGAGGTGTTTCTGAAGATGTTCGACCATCTGACATGTTGTTCTGATCGAGTATACTGCCGCCTCAAACACTGAAAGGAGGTGAACTGGACTGAAAGAGTTCAGATTTTGATTAAAAGTGTCAATTTCAGAAACGAGGTGAAGGGTAGGTTAGAGTGTAGACACTGGAAGGAGGTGAAGTGGAGGTTAAAGTGTAGGAGCAGAAAGGAGGTGAAATGTAGGTTAGAGTGTAGGAACTGGATGGAGGTGAAGTGAAGGTTTGAGTGTTCGAGCTGAAAGGAGGTGAAGTGTAGGTTAGAGTGTAGGCACTGAAAGAAGGTGAAGTGTAGGCTAGAGTGTAGGAGCTGAAAGGAGGTGAAGTGTAGGTTAGTGTGTAGAAACTGAAAGGAAGTCAAGTGTAGGCTTGATTGTAGGCACTGAAAGGAGGTGAATTGTAGGTTAGAGTGTAGGAGCTGAAAGGAGGTGAAGTGTAGGTAAGAGTGTAGGAGCTGAAAGGAGTTGAAGTGAAAGTTGAAGCCTGTGTGGAGGTGTTTCTGAAGATGTTCGACCATCTGACATGTTGTTCTGATCGAGTATACTGCCGCCTCAAACACTGAAAGGAGGTGAACTGGACTGAAAGAGTTCAGATTTTGATTAAAAGTGTCAATTTCAGAAACGAGGTGAAGGGTAGGTTAGAGTGTAGACACTGGAAGGAGGTGAAGTGGAGGTTAAAGTGTAGGAGCAGAAAGGAGGTGAAATGTAGGTTAGAGTGTAGGAACTGGAAGGAGGTGAAGTGAAGGTTTGAGTGTTCGAGCTGAAAGGAGGTGAAGTGTAGGTTAGAGTGTAGGAGCTGAAAGGAGGTGAAGTTTAGGTAAGAGTGTAGGAGCTGAAAGGAGGTGAAGTGTAGGTTAGAGTGTAGGCACTGAAAGGAGTGGGCTTGGTTGAAGGTAGAAGTCTTCTACATTTTGTGATCTGGTTACCTGTATGAAGTCTTTCCAGACTCAGTCAGCAGTTCAGGTGTGAAACTGAACTTTTCCTGAAATTGAAAAAGGAACAAAGAGTTCATTAGAAACGTTGAGACGGGAGCAGGAACTGGACACCAACTCTCCCAGTTATGTGCAGGAGCTGTTTTTGGTTTATTGCCATGAACGCATTTCAAAAACTGGGTAAAATAGACTTTTTAGGACTTGTTGTTTTGATTTGACCTTATTAGCGATTAACATGTGTGCTTTGATCAGAAAGTCTTACACTATTGGAAACTGTTATAATTTCACACCAACTTTTTCTGCTGTGAATCAGAGCAGTCGGTTCAGGGAGACTGAGTCGTCACCTTTTACAGGGAAGACGTCAAGTTTAGACATTGTTCTCACTGTGTTGTAACTGGGGACGATTTTAAACATAAAAGCAGAAACTTTAAAACTAAACTCAGTGTGAAGCATCAGGACTATGAGCTTACACTTTCTGCTCCACACTCTTGACTATGTGACATAACTTCACTGTCCCTCATCAAAATGATAAATTATTGTTATTATTCAGTAAATGATCCTGCAGGACAGCAGCCAGTGGTTTCACAGACGAGAGGAAGAGGAAATTGTAGAAGAAAAGGAATATTAAACCCTGGAGGGGTCGACCTGATGAACCCCATCTGATCACTGGCACATTCATGAAAATGTTCAGGTCAAAAACTGACGTTTGCATTGAGAGCCTCTCCACACACCAGCTGCTGCTTGGACTTCTCTGGATCATCAGGACCCAGCGGATCCTCTTCATCCACACTCTCCTTCCCGCTGTCCTCAGACTCATCCAGGGTTGGGTTGGACGTGGACGGATCTGGTGGGTGATTAGAGCCGTCTGATGGAGAGAAGACACAGCAGATGACACCAAAATGACTCAGACAGATTGAAGACATCATCTTTCCCAACATTCACACCAGAAGAGAACAGAAGTAAAGTTCTGCTCTCATTACTGGGATCAACCAGTAGTACAAAACCCCCAGCAGCCAGTCTCCAGTTATGATCCTTCTTTAATGACAGAATTATTCTATCAACCTCGTCAAAAATTCAAAAATCCAGGCTTAGTCGGAAAATTAATGTTCTGAGTTTTTATTCTCTTCCTCGCCAGGTGCAAACGGTGCCAATATGTACAACCCAAAAAAAAAATAAATAAATAAAATAAAGTAAATGAAGCAAAAATACTATATATACAAGTACCAAAACAAAAAAAAATGATAGAACAAAAATGAGTTCTTCAATAACTCAAACTTTGCACAATAATCAAAGCTCTTCTCAAATCACTGTTACCTCCTCTGTAACAAAACCACTCTCCTCCAGATCAGGGCTCTGGCTGCCTCTTATATAGAGGTACCTCCTCCCCCTAGGAATAATACATTTCTAACAAAAAATAACAAACATATTGTAAACAACATAAACATCAAATCATTTCACAGGTAATCATCACTTCCATTATACAAAAATTCCCACAGTTTGGTAACCGTTTCTCCTCCATAGTAACTGTCTTTTACCTGGCAAATTAACATAATTAATAAAAACAAATTATGCTGCATCACATGATCAGTGAAGATTGGTGTCATTTTTCTATATAATGACGCCGGTCCTGACGCCATGTTTCTCTGCCGGAAACGGGCAGGTAAGTAGGAGGGGGAGCATTTCTACACACCCGGTAAGTTTTACATGTTTGTCTTATGTCTAAATTAGAACTGCCAAGTGTGCACCCTTGGCAGCGCTATTGTACAGTGAGGGGAAGGGAGATTTGTGCTTTGTAATGTCCGTTTGGTGGAGAGCAGAGGGGAAAGGGGAACGATAGGGAATATGTGTCTGTGTGTTTGCTCTGCATGTGTGTGTGTGCCGCTGGCCCGTCAGTGACGGGACTGCTCCATCACAATGTTTCTTTAAGGTGTTACAGTGGCTTTTACTCACATCCTTCATATCTGTCAGGTGGAGCCCTGATCTCTCTGCCATCCACCCTGAAGGGAGAAATACAAATACAGCAGTTATCTGATGAGTTAATTAATTCACCTGAATCACTTCTTCTTGACTTTATTTAATGTGTCAGGTGATGCTAAGACACCTGGATGAATATGATTGGATGTTACTGGTCAGCTGGTGGCCAAAAAGCTGATGGACGAGCTGCTGATCAGTTACTGGAAATGTGACTTCAGCCTGAACAAACTCAATGCTCCAATCTCCTCTCACACCTTCAGCTCTGACTCAGCAAAGCATCACTGCACCTGGAAATACTCTGACTGGATGATAACCACCAAGAACCAACACATGGGTCATCAGTACAGACTGACTCCAACCCTCTACTGACCTCAGAGTCTCCAGTCTGTAGTTTGGACTCTGCAGAAGATCATACAGCAGCTTCACTCCTGAATCCTGCAGCTTGTTGTCTCTCAGGTCCAGCTCTCTCAGATGGGAGGGGTTGGACTTCAGAGCTGAGGCCAGAGAAGCACAGCTGATCTCTGACAAACTGCAGTCCCTCAATCTGAATAAAGAATAAATTATGTGACTTTAGAAGACAAAGTTCCTGCTTGAAATCATTCAGTGTTTAATAATGTGTTCAGAGCTGAAGAAGCTTTAGAATGAACAAGTTTGTAAAACTCCAAACAGCTGAAGTCAACAGGATGCAGGCTAAAAACTGTAAGATAGAAAAAGAGCTTTCATTGATATTAATGACAAAGTTCTAACTGTCTTTCTGCCTGTCTGTCTTTCTGTATAATATAATCTTGATATAACTCAATAAAAGATTTGTAAACATTATGGATGGGCGATATGGTCCTTAAAGAATATCACAATATTTCAGGGTATTTTTGCAATAACGATATTCTTGTAGAATGTATGTAGAAAATATGACTTTTTTAGTCTTTTTCTTATTTAGTTTAAATAAATAAAAATCATACAACAACATAAAAGTCAACCATGAATCTAAAATATCATGTAAAGTGCAAATCTCAACAGTTGCCAAATACAAAAAAATACTCTTGACTCTTCAGTGCAAAATGGAAGTATTAGCAAAATGCATCTTGTGCACTTCGAAAGCTAAACGAGAGCAAACTCACATAACATTTTTTTACAGTAAGGACATACAGTGATAGTGATAGAATCTTTATTGTTAAGTTTTTTGTGATTAGAACAACTTTAATTGTTAGCAATTGTTAGCTCGCGGCTAGTCACTGGCGTATGCTACAGTGTGTTTGGACCTTTGACCGGCCCGTACAGGTTGCTAGTATTTAGTCTGGCACACGCACACGGAGAGATAATATGGGGAAAGGACTGATACAGAAAGGTAGGCAGGTTTCGCTATCATGCTGGAATTGTTTGGAAGCGGAGAAGTGGGGAGGGTAGCTCGGTAAATTCACTGAATGTGTGCAAGTGCGTTAATGCGCTGCATGTCTCGGAGGAGGACGGAGGGGTGGGTCGGGGTTTTGACTGAGTGACGGGTGACATACACTCTGCTGAGCAACAGCAACAGCAACACACTCAAAAAAACAGTAGCTTGAAATGTGACATTAGCACAGCACATGAGACTCTGGTGGGCCATCACAATCCGAGAAATTAATGGTAAACCCTGCAGACGTCACTGCGTCAAGAAGTAGGAATGTTATTAATATCGCAATATTAATTTTTTTTTATCATATAAAAAATATACCGGTATTATTGTGAACAACGCAATATGGCACAACACTATTAAACACTAAATGTTGTTGTTATTTTGTGATAGTCAAAATACATATTCTTTATGTATTTATTGTATTTGTATACAATCTTTATCATGACATCTTTAAAAAATGAAGGGGACTGTAAGATGAAAACCAAGTGTTTCAGAGGTTCAGAGTGAATGATCCAGTAGAAGATTTTTCTTCTTGTATTCAGGTTTTAAATGTGCAGCTCAACACTGCTCTGCCACAGTCAATGGACTAAACCAGTGAAGAAGAAAACAGACTTTAGCATTCAGATCCTCAGTGTGGATCAGTATAATATCAGCCTTATGTCAACACAACTTTCACATCATATTCATCTCAGCACACGAGGAAAACATAGTGTCTAACCCCAGAGTCTCCAGTCTGCAGTTTGGACTCTGCAGAAGATCACACAGCAGCTTCACTCCTGAATCCTTCAGGTAGTTGTCTCTCAGGTCCAGCTCTCTCAGATGGGAGGGGTTGGACTTCAGAGCTGAGGCCAGAGAAGCACAGCTGATCTTTGACAGCCTGCAACGTCTCAATCTGAATAAAGAATAAATGATGCAGATAAAATAATTTATGATCCAATCAGATGTGTTCAGGTTATAAATGTGCAGCTCAAAATGATTCTGATTCATCAATGAACTCTTCTGTGACTTTGTCATTGTGTTATTGTGGATCATCATCATCTCAGCACAACATTCATACAGCTATTCATGTTGACACAGATTAATAACATGCTGCTGATCTCAGTCAAGTCACTAGAAGATCAATATCCAAGCAGACATGTTGGACTGAAAACTGCTCATGATTCTGCTGATCACATGACCTCTTGAATGTGTTTGGCAGCTCAGTAGTTTTCTGTGATTAACAGGACAGGTTCACATCTGTTCAGTCTATCTTACAGCTACATGCAATGTGGACATTAAGAGAGCTGCTGCTGACAGTAATCATTCCTGTCCACACAGTGGCCTTCATTTATCAAATGAATGTAGAAACCAGCGCAGATCTAAGCATATATTTCGTCTTACGACAGGGTTCATGTGTGATTTGTCAAAACGTATCTCTCCAATCACAGCGTAAGAATGGTTGGCTGGAAACAAATGTCATTTAAATATCATGCCCTATTATAGACTGGGTTCAGAGGCCTCGCCCCGAGAGTTTACGACACTGAAGGACGCATTACGGCAAAAAATATTTTTTTTCCTTTTCTTTTTTTTAACTCACCTTTATTAACAAAGTGCACCGTGACAAATAACAACAGGAGCAAAATAGACATTTTACAGAAATATACAGCAAAGGAGGTTTATGAATAAAAAGTATATACACAAACAAGTTCAGTAAATATTTTACATTTGGAGCACAGACTTATAGGCCCATATTATGCTATTTTGAATTGTGTAATACAATGGGCCTTCTCATACAGGCAGTTTCTGCCTCATTGACTAGAAAAGCCTTTTTAAGGGGCAGGGAGACTATGTTAATAAGGTGCTGCTCTGATTGGCTACCTGTTTTCTGGAGGAGGTGGCTACGTACTCTCTCCACTGCGCATGATCATAGTAACTAGACGGCAGCCAGCAGCCATGGCATCGCACAGCTAATCGCTTTACGTGTACTAAGAAGAATATATGTTCTCTGGCCATGGACAGGAGGAGGCAGCTGTTCAAGTGTTGCCACAATGGCTACAGCAGGATGTCAGCACAGTAGCTAAGTTTGACTGTGTCGTTCATATTATTTTGCCTCAGCTGTGTATATGCTAACGTTAGCCACGGCTATTAGCCGCTAAGAAATGTAACGTTAGCACATATTTGTAACTGTTATCCTGTAAAAGTGACATCCTGTTACCTGCCGGAGTGTCCACACTTTTTCAGTGTGTTTTTGTTTTATTTTTAGCCTGTTGAAAGCCTGATGCTGGTGTTTAGAATTTGACACTGCTTTTGCTGTCTAACTTTACTTTGATAGCTAATATTACTGTGCTCAAGCCAAAGCTAAAAAGTTGATATGCAACACGCTTTATAATGTAAACTTTAGCTTGAAACATTCAAACATGAACATTCATTAAAGTCTAAGAAAATCTGCACTGCAGAGACTACACAGGTATCAATACCCAATATCAATACCCAATTAGATAACTGGAATCACCAGTAAAGTGTTCTCATAGTTTGCAAAAATGACTTAATTATCCATTTTCATTCCTTAGGTTACAAGAAGAATAAATCAACTGCAGAACCCATCCAGATACACGGTGGGTCATCCTGGTCTTCAGCATGTTTCAACATTTACTCTTCACAGAATGCAGTGAACATTAATAGAGCTGACGAGAGGTTTAGTGCAGTATAAGTATTTGCCAAATAATATTGCCAACATGACTTTTAATTATATTGTACATGTCAATAAATATGAGTAAAACAAATGTTTGCGTTGTGTTATTGTAGAGGGTGGAAAAATAGCTTCTGTTAAAAGTGAAAGAAAAACTGACAACCCCCTTATTTTATTTTTTTCTAAAAACTACTTGATAAATTAGTTCCTCTAAGACATACATTAGTTCCTCTTACATTTTGGGGAAACCTTGCTGTTATTGACAGCAGGTGTTGCTGTTAGACCAGGCACGGTGGGGGACAGACAACTTCAGCTTGTGTTGTCATGTGGCTGGCAGAATAAAACATGGCGCCAAGTTGATCGCAAACACATAACGTGTCTCTGTCCTTACTGCTTCACAGGTATGTTAAATGTGGTTTAAACCATGAAATGAGTTAGAATAATGCTCAGGTGTTACATACATATTCTGACAGTGATAAGACTGGATTAGGCACTCAGAGAAGGTGTCGGTTTATTGGTTTGTGTGTTCCATTGTCTAGCTTAAATCTGCTATGTTTAATAGTGTGGAAATAATATGTATTAATGTTACTGAATTTATTATCATATATTGGTTAAAAGTAGTCCATTTGGGATTCATGACTTAACTGTTAAACTGTGGTAAATTTGTGGTGTTTTGGGGCCCTGTAATTGTTGATAACATAGCTACCATGTCATTTTGCCTTATGTAAACAGATTGAAACAGTTATCAAGAAAAGCCAAATATATGTTCATGTGTTATAATTGTTATTTAACTGTTTCGTTTAATTATTCTCATGCATTTGACATTGTTATTATGCAATGATATTCTCCTCGCATACAAGTATTTTTGCAGCTACAATGCTGGCACTTTCATTATTTGCTTTCACTTAGGAGGTCAGTAAATTTTTACAATTGTGTATTTAAGGCCAGTTGAATGGTTAATGACATTTTGTGACCGGCAAAATATAAAACATGCTGCCAAGTTGATCGCAAACGTGTCTCTGTCCTTACTGCTTCACAGACCCCCACTGTGCACTGTGCAGCAAACTAGCTACTGGCCCAGGTAGCCCTAGGCTTGAGGCCAGTAACTTTATCACTATAGCCCCTTTCATAGTGCTGTGTCATGCAGGGACATTGGCGGCTTTGTAACGTCTCGCCTCCACTATGAATGAGCCCGAAGTGGGATGCCGGAATCAAATGATCCCACCATTTTCCGCCTCCAGAGGTCACAAAGGAGGAACACTGGTGGGACTGTTGGAAGTGGGACCACAATGAACGGGTCATCGGGGCGAATCGGGATATTTGACGTTGCGTGTGATGTCTAACACACACCTCCAACTTGGTCCGACAGTCATCGAATCACTGTTCACTGCGGCCGCCATGGCTAACTCTGCACAGTGTCTGTGCTTATTGTAAACAAACCAGCATGCTAACTGTACACGTGGTGTCCGCCGATGATCGTTAATAAACCGCCGTCGCTAATTGTCCACAAAGTGTCCAATGCTTGTTGTAAACAAATAGAGGTCGTTTAGTAAACAGCACATACACACTGTACTGCTACAGAGCTAACTGTTAGCCTATTAGCACTGTGCTACTGTGCAGCACTGCTGCTGCTCTGACTGTCTCCTCCCACCTCTTTCCACAACGCCGGACTGCACTGTTAAAGGGCAGAATATCTCTTTGCCTTCGTGGAATCACTATGAACACTCTAAGGTGAAAAGCCGGCACAGATCATTCCGGTAATATAGCAAGACATTTGCGGGATGGCACTATGAAAGGGGCTTTTGTAGAAAAAGTACACAGTTTTATATCTTGAAGAGAACGGTTCGCCATCAGGTAGAGTGGGCAGACAGGTAGAGCCTTTGGAGAAAAAGAAAAGTAATTTACTGTCAGGGTTTCCAGCAACTCTTAGTTATATTCAGTTCATTTTGTTTTCATGCCATATCATTAACTCCCCTGTAATTTCAGATCCTGCCACTCCCACTTGCCAGGCAATCAGTTCATTCCCTTCACCTGGTTCCCTGCTCATCTTGTCACCTGCAGGCCATTCCCTCATTAGTTCCTCTGTATTTATACTGGTCCACTTCAACTTGTTCTCTGCCAGATGGTCTTGTGTTTTCACCCAAGCCTTCCAGCGTACCCTAGTCTGTTTTTTTGCCTGATCTACCTGTTCTGAACCTGTCTGTTTATTGGATTTTGGATACCTGCCTGCCCCTTGTCGGATTTGTTTGCCTATTTGGACTGATCTCTCTGTTTTTACCTTTATGCCTGAACATTTAAGTAAACTGAGTTTCCTGCTGATCTAGTGTCTCTGTGTCGTGCTTTTGGGTTCTACTCTGCCAGTACTGGTGATCTTTACAGTTACTGGCAATTACATTACAAAAACATAAAAGAAGGATTTTTGACAGCCTATTTGTTATTTATCTGCACAGCATTACAATAAATGTGGAAACCTGGAATAACCTGGAAAGCTACAAGCGGTGAGGTCTGATGGTGGGGGCTCAGCTTTACCACATCTTTCAACAATCTTCTTCAATACCTTCTCTGGCTTATATAAAATAGGCTTCACTGAAAGAACAGAATAATGTGTCATAATGTGTTTGAAAAATGAAGGTGATAAAACTCAACTGTCTAATTCATGATCTACTTTACTGAAGTTTACAACACTTACAGATAGAAAACACTCCGGTGTGGGAAACACAGAGTCATCATGGCTGTGGATGTCTTGCACATTTTCATCCAATTTAAAGAGAAAAAAAAAGTTTAAATCTAAAACCACATGTGGTGTTATCAATACTACTGACCTTGTGGGACGCTAAAACAAAGTGTCTGTGTCGCAGAATAGCTCTGCCAAATCAAGCCGGGAAATTGCTAATAAACATTTTCATACGGTCAATAGAGCTGGTGTTTTACACATATGTGAATGTCTGCAGTTATATCCTACATATTCGTAAATACGGGTATATATTATGTGAACATAAACACATGTCACCGTATGTCGCGTGGTAACCAGTTAAACACCATTAAAACACCACATCCCCTTCTCTTTCTCGCCACACAAGATTCATCAACAAAGCTTCATGTAATATTTAGAAAATAAAAAAGTGACGCTAACAAGCTGATAGCACACGTTAGCATAGTGAGACATGCTATGAAGCTAACGCTAACTTCACATTGCTTTTAATAAACTTTAAATAATATTTAGACACTTACCGAAGGTACATGTGCTGTTGCTGGGTCACATCCAGTGGGTCTGGATCATGTTTAAGGGTCAGTTTGGAGGTAGAGCCGGGCTGGACTGCCCCTGGGCATTGCAGCAGTCTGCAGTGAAGCAGCAGCAGCCCAGCCGGACACACTAAACGTTGTTATGGTCAAATAAAGACTAACCATCGTTTCTTTTTATCCTGATACTGGGAGAGCATACAGACACACATACAGTTGGTTTCTGCAGCTGACAACAGACAGTTGGATTCCCTCGCTCTAACCTTCCACATCTCTGGAGCCAGAGTTGCTAAGCGGAGTAAGCAATGACAGTGATACATACTGAGAGCAGAGGAGCTGGGAGGTGTGCTGAGATATAACTCCTTCCAACCACGGCGATAACCACTCCCAGCTCCTGTTTCTACGTCAGAATTGGAGGCAAATTGAAACGGGCTGTAGAAGGCCCCCAAGGACAAAGGGGAGGGTGCAGAAACAATGCAGAGGCTTCAGCTTTCCACATGCGCAGGTCTGGCTGCCTGAAGGATGACTAAAAAACATATATATAGGCCACAAAAAACACATTTTTCACAATAGGGGATGTAGAACCTGAAAATGTAATAAATTCCCGATAATGTAATAACGCCGATAATGTAATAAAAATGTAATAACTTCCTGATAATGTAGTAAAGTGCATTTCCCAATAATGTAATACACTTTTTTTTACCAATAATGTAATAAAGTATAACATTAATGGGAGGTTATTACATTATCAGGTTAGCCTTCATTTCGCAAGTCCTGATAATGTAATAATTCCCCAATATTGTAATAATTTAACAGCAGACCACCCATTACTTGAGTTCAAGTAGTGTTACTGTGTAGGCAACTCTAGCTCAAGAGCTCTAGGGCCACCATCAGGTCAAAGTTGAATGTTTATTAACTTTTGACCCGTTCATCCGTTTTTCTCAAAGGATGTAGCACTGGAACCCTTGGGCCAATCCGAGCTCAATGCATCCTCAATGGGGTTTTTTGGCCATATTGGATTTTCCGCCATCTTTGATTTGATCAAAAACCTTTAAAAGGCCTCTCTTATCACAAATTTTGTCTAATCTTCTCTAAACTTGGCCCAGATGATCTTCAGACCATGACACACGAATGCATTCAACATCTTCTTGAAATTCAAAGGCACTTGGCTGTGACAGCCAATCAAACTTGATGGTGAGGTCGCCAAACAGGAAGAATGCCCATTTCTCAGTAACCCTTTAGCATATCTTAACCAAACTTGGTACATATGACATCATGGTATCATCATATGACTCATGACATCATACTGGGGACACCCAAAACATCTGGTGACCTTTGACCTCTAGGGGGCCACATATTCTGTCCAATCTTCATGAAACTTGGCGTATGATCTTCAGACCAAGTTGAACAAATATGTCAAACAGCTTTTTCAAATTCAAAATCATTTGGCTCTCTGACAGCCATGACAATCTTGAGTGCAGTATCTCTAGAATGCATTGGTGCAAGTGCTTCAAATTTGGTATTCAAATTTGTTTGTAGGGACTTAAAGATTAAGAGGTCTGGCAATATCACCAGACATTGAAAAATAAGTTTGCAATCCACTTATGTGAGGATATAGGAGTCAAAACACATTTTCGATATTGCACCGCCCCCTAGATGTCAAAGGTCACCAAATTGTTTAGGTGTTCCCAGGATGATGTCATGACTCTATATAACAAGTTTGGTTAAGATATGTTAAAGGGTTGCTGAGAAATGGGCTAACTTCCTGTTTGGCGACTTAGCCATTAAGTGTGATTGGTTGTCACGGCCAAGCACCTTTAGATTTCAAGAAGCTGTTGAATCATTCGTTGTCATGGATACCTCGTTAGTGAAAAACGGATGAACGGGTCAAAAGTTAATAAACATTCAACTTTGACCTGTTGGTGGCGCTAGAGCTCTTGAGCTAGAGTTTATACACAGTATCACCACTTGAACCCAAGTAATGGGTGGTCTGCTGTTGAATTATTACAATATTGAGGAATTATTACATTATCAGGACTTGCGAAATGAAGGCTAACCTGATAATGTAATAACCTACCATTAATGTTATACTTTATTATATTATTGGTAAAAAATGTATTACATTATTGGGAAATGCACTTTATTACATTATCGGGAAGTTATTACATTATCAGGTTTTATTACATTTTCAATGGACTCAAGTGCAGATTTTTATTACATTATCGGGGTTATTACATTATCAGGAATTTATTACATTATCAAGTTCTACAGGGGACCTTAAAAGTTTCCTGAGCTTTTTGGTTGCAACCAGAAGGTAAACAATGTTTTAAGGTAAGTTTTATTTCCAAGAGGAATTTCTCAGAGGGAAAAAGTGAAACTCTGACGTCCAACAGCTGCAACAACAAACTGGTTTTGTTTGGCAGCATAAAAAGTGAAAAGGAAGGAAATCAGTGGTGCTGTCAGCAGAGTAGCAGTAGATCATTCAACTCCTGGTGAGGTCGGAATATTTAATTTATACATCCTGATATATAAAGCCTTATAGCCTATATCATATCCAAATATTGTTGATATTATGATGATGATGATATATATTTAACTTCTTTACATTTAGTCAGAATCCTGTCCCAGTCAGAGGAGCGTGTGGCAGCGGTGATGGAAATATTCGGGCAGAACCGCTGGTGGAGGAGACGCTGAAGACAACAACATTTAATAGCCTTGGCTAGTATTCTGTTTAAAGAATTTCACTGTATTTATGTATTTGTTTTTAATGAGGTTTCAGTAATGAATAATATAGCCTTAACATACTTTGGTTTGTCACCATTAAAAACAAAACACGGCAGAGTTTGATCAGCTCCAGGCATCAATAGTCTAAGATCAATTCTCAGACTTCTGAGATTCTGAGATTCTGAGATCTGATCCTCCGCTCACGTCCAAACTAATAAATGTCGAGCCTTGTGTAGAAATGATCGTAAGCCCATTTTACGCTCACTTTCTGTCGTAAACTTGTTTGATAAAGAGGGCCAGTGTGAAGTGGTCCCTTCAGAACACAACTACACTCAGACTAATGTGAAGCTTCAGCAGTGTGAGTGAATGAGTGAGATCCGTTTCAGATCAACTTCAGACAGTTTTACACAGAAGTAGAGTGTTTCAGTGGAGTCAGGTCAAGGATTATTTGAAAAAACCTTAAAAATGTTTCATTTTCATTTAGAAATTATAAATGTGATGGAGTCGTTCACAACCTGATGTGACTTTATGTTTGTTGAAGAGTTCTGCAGCTTTTGATGTCATCCAGCTTCTAAACCTTTACTGAGCTTTATGATCCAAAGTTCTCAGAGAGAAGAGAGTAAACAACCCTCTGTTGTAGAAAGATAAATGAAGCTTGTTCCTCACAATCAAATCATCAGATCTTCAAAAACCTCATTCAGATCCCTCACTTCACTTCTCTGCTTTCTCTTCAGAAATATTAAAACTTTAAATGTCTTCAAATTAATGCTCAGTAAAATCAAGAAAATATATGGACCAAAACATGTAAACATCAGTCAAAGATTTGAACTGAGAATAAACCAAAAGAGGACATAATCTACAGTTTGTGAACTGACCTCAGAGTCTCCAGTCTGCAGTTTGGACTCTCCAGTCCAGCACAAAGCCGCTTCACTCCTGAATCCTCCAGGTAGTTGTTGATGCTCAGGTCCAGCTCTGTCAAATGGGAGGGGTTGGACTTCAGAGCTGAGGCTATGACTTCACAGTGAGTCTCTGAGAGCCCACAGTCAGAAAGTCTGTCATGACAGAGAAATGACAAAATGTTATTGTGGAAGAGGACACTTTCTATGTTCTTCATGCAGGTGATGATAAAACCCTTTGACCTGTTTGGATGAACATTGGCTCTTCAAAGGTTCTGCTACTCTGATCTCAGTGTGTTTGAGATGAAACTAGAAGTCTGATCTCTCTGTCAGCTGGTCTGATCTCATGTCTGTCTCCACAGTTTACTCCACTCAACTCAACTTTATTTGTAAAGCACTTTAAAACAACCACAGCCGCAACAAAGTGCTGTACATAAACAAACAGAACAAGAGACAATAAAATAAATAAAACAGGAATAAACACTAAAATAAATAGATTCATTGCTTTTTAAAAAACAATTTAAAAAACAATAAATAAAAGCAAACCATAAAACACTAAAACAAGAGCAGAGTCTCATGCGTGGTTAAAAGCCAAGGAATAAAAATAGGTTTTAAGATGAGTTTTAAAAATGGACAGTGAGGAGGCTTGTCTGATGTGCAAAGGTAGCTCATTCCATAGTTTGGGGGCTGCAACAGAGAAAGATCTGTCCCCTCTGAGCTTCCGTTTAGACCTCGGTACCTCCAGGAGCAGCAGATCAGCTGACCTGAGGCACCGAGCAGGAGCGTAGGGGTGGAGGAGCTCAGAGAGGTAAAGTGGGCGAGACCATTTAAAGATTTAACAACAAATAAAAGAATCTTAAAATGGACTCTAAAATGCACAGGCAGCCAGTGGAGGGAGGCCAGGATGGGAGTTATGTGCTCCCTCTTACGAACTCCAGTTAAGAGGCGAGCAGCCGCGTTCTGCACTAACTGGAGCCGTGCGAGGGAGGACTGGCTGACTCCAAAGCACAAAGAGTTACAGTAATCCAGCCGAGATGTAACGAAGGCATGGCTTACTGTTTCAAAATGCTTGTGCGTGAGGAAAGGCTTCACCTCAGCCAGCTGCCTGATGTGGAAAAAGCTGGACCTCACAACAGCACTAATCTGACGATCTAATTTAAAATCACTGTCCATCTTAAAACCTAAATTTGAAACAGTCGGTCTTAAAAAATCTGCCAGAGGGCCCAAGTCAACAGGAGGGGTCACACAAGAGCCACTAGGGCCAAACACCATCACTTCTGTTTTCTTCTCTTCTCATTAAAATTTAAAAAGTTCAAGGCCATCCAGGCCTTGATGTCTCTGAGACAAGACAGGAGCGGTGTGAGAGAGAAGACATCTTTTTTCTTCAGCGGCACGTATATCTGACTGTCGTCAGCGTAGCAGTGAAAAGGGATGCCGTGCTTTCTCAAAATGGAGCCCAAAGGCAGTAAATACAAAGAAAAAAGCAGGGGCCCTAAGATCGACCCATGTGGAACCCCATACAGCAGTGGAGCGGGGCTGGACTCCGAGGTACCAAGGCTTACACTTAAACTTCTGTCAGTCAGATAGGACTTGAACCACTCCAACGCAGTACCACAGATGCCAACTAGGTGGCGTAACCAAGCCACTAGGGTGCTATGGTCCACGTATTCACTAGAAAACCATGTTTAGATCTCTTTGTTAGCTTCCAGCTTCTGTCAGCTTCATTTACAGCATCAGACCTGTACAGCAGTAAATATTCATATCTGTCAATATTTTGGGACTAAAATGTATGTAGCAACACAGTGAACAAAGTTATAGTTGAATTGTTGTGTCATGTGTGTATGAGATGTCTTAAAAAGTCTGAACTGGACCATTGTGCTCTAATAAACTCATCAGAACTCTGTTATTGATGGAAGCTGTTCATTTCCTGCTGCTTCTCTTCTCTACACCAACCACAGACAGAAAACAACACTTTCTGTCTGTCACAATCTGTCTGCTAATGTGGCTAATGCTAATGTTAAACTTTACACAGAATGGATTATTATTCTCTACTTATGCTACCAAATCACTGTTATAGCATTCAGCCTCATCACATCACTGTCACAGTGGCTGCTTCAGTTCATCTGCACTTTAATAAGAAGAATATTAATAAGAACTAGAAAATTTCCTCTGGGGAAATTCTGAAAGGGCCACGGGGGCTACTGCCGGTGTGTGTGCACTATGATGAGATTCTTCAGAGATTTCAAACAATTAATACTAGTAATGTTATGATACTATATAATATACAAGGAGCACACCTACAACAAGCATTCCTTTTCAAGTATTTATTTATACAGCAACTGTGTGTGTGTTGTAACAGTCAGTATAGATGTGTACTGTAGTACAGTATAGCGCCACAAGGGGGCGACACCTCTTCCCTGTTTAGGTGGTTATACAGAGCCACCTTGGTCATTTACCATGCCTCTTGCTCTGTGGACTTCCCTCCGAAGAGAACTCTCAAAATATGGTAACGAGTTGGTGTTGGTTGAGCTGTATACCCACTGTATTTCTTGTATGGTTAGTGCACGTAGCGTAGCGCCGTGGAGACCTGGCTTTGTATGGTCTATGTTTACACTATGTATAATAAAGCCGCCGTGTGGAAATCCCCACTTCTGTGTCTGTCGTCTCCAAGCTAACCTGCTATCCGGAGCTTCTGCTAAGGCTAACTGCTAGCCTCTCCGCCTACACCAGCTCACGTTACAGTGTGTGTGTGTGTGTGAAAAATGTATCTGGAGGAGTGTGTGTATGTAAATAAAATCACAAAGTTACCTGTGTGTGTATGTGTGTGTGTGTGTGTGTGTGTGTGTGTGAAGCATCTGTATCTGGAGGAGTGTGTGTGCGTGCGTGCGTGCGTGCGTGTATCTGTAACTGTAATCATTTCAAAGGATCAAAGGCAATCAGAGCAGAGCAATCAACAGAATTAACTGCCACCTGTCGAATGTTCCGGAACAGTGACTGCAGCCAGAAGTGGACAAACTGGAATTTCTGGCCTCGAACAGAAAGCATTTTTTGGCAAAACCATAATACCTATCATTGATCCGACTTCACTTTGAGCGTCCTGAGTTCTTCCTGAACGTCTACATATGTTTTTTGTAAAGAAAAATGAACAAATAGCTTTGTAAGAGTGACAGCTTTACCAGAGGATTGTGAGGGAGAAGACTAATTTTCCTACGTTTCTATGTATAAATTATTTCTGTAGCGGAATTTGCGGCCTGGAGCGCAGTTTTCAAATTTATTTTTTGACAGTTTTTTCTCTCCCTCTACACTCTGGTGATGATGTCACACACTTTGACACGAACATTCCATGCAATACACACCCATTATAATCTCAGAATTTCTCTAAAAATGATCATGGTCATTGAACAGGGATTGATAAAAAACTATATGACCTATCGAAACGTGGATTAATACACCGATACACAAGACTTGTGTCTACTGTTTAAAGTTTAAATGGAGTCTCTAGGTGAAATTATGCCGGAGAAGTAGACGTTTAAAAATCTCCAATTATTGTTCCTTCTCGCTCATTTTTTTTCAGCTGTCCCATTCACTTCAATGCAAAATTTTTGTTACAACTTACATTGTGAAAAATTTGTATTACGTGGAGAAAAGTAATAGCACTATTAATCTATACTAGTGGGGCGGATTAGCTGAACAATCGTTCACTTTGTGATAAAAGCATGAAATTTGGTAGATGTGTTGGTGAATATGTTTCAAACAAATCTGGATATTGGGCCACCTCAAAAGCGCCCCCTAGTGGCCGTGGCAGGCATTTGTTATACAAATAAATCAATGATGAATAAAAACTGCCCTTTTAATAATACCAACTGGTGATGAATTGTATATTGTTGGAAAGCCTGATTAGTCACCTTTACAACGAGGTACAGCTTGTAAGGATCATGCATTCATGGAATGAGCAACGGGGCTAAACGTGTGGGTAGCACCCCCCAAAAATGTGCATCCCCTGTGGGGCGGATTAGCTTAATAAATCACAAGAATTGTTTATTTTGTGATAGAAGCACACAATTTGGTGGATGTGTTGGTGGATATGTTTCAAACAAATCTGTATATTAGGCCATCGCAAATTCGCCCCCTAGTGGCCATAGCAGTCATTTTCTTCGTTAAAATTACTAAAAATATTGGCGGTCCGTAGCGTAGTGGGTTACACGGGCGCCCCATGTATAGAGGCTACAGTCCTCGCTGCGGTGGAGCCGGGTTCGAATCCGGCCTGAGCTCCCTTTACCGCATGTCCTCCCCTCTGTCACCCCCTTTCTATCTGTCTCTCTCTTTCAATAAAGCATGTAAAATGCCAAAAAAATTATCTTTAAAATTACTAAAAATATTTAAATTATTTCTTAAAATATTTAAAAAACTTAAACTAAATATACAAACGTAAATTAAAAAATGTAAATACACATATTAAATTAACAAAAATCCAGTTAGACACTCTTTCAGTTATTTTTCCTGCCCCACCACAATCGGGCTAGCCATCGAGCTAGCTAGCAAATGAGCTAGCTAGCATTTGCTTCCTGGGACAAGCAGTGGACTGTCCATCAAGGTATGTCTAAATATTTTATTTCACCTGTTATAATTATGAATAAAATATGCTATGAACATCATAAAGGCTAAAGAGAAAAACAATCATCATGGGCCTTGGCGGAAAAGTAAACTAGCAAGATAGCAAAAATAGGTACTTAAGCTAGCTAGTTAGCTTGGAACATGTATCAGTGGCTGTTGGGTGTGAAAGCTTAATAAGACACTGTTAAATTATGTCCTGTGGAATGTGGACATCCCTCTCTGCACACACACACACACACACACACAGGCACACACACACTATATGTCATATGTCTCCTTTGCCCATGTGGTTCTTTTTTTCTTTTTTTAAATATATTTTATAACTCCATCACAGTTAGTCAGGCGGCTTAGGACCAGATTTGAGAAGAAAGGGGAGACGCCGGACAAAAGCACCAAAATGTTTCCACATGCTCTCTATCACCAAAGGTTTCAACTTTTGGTAGGAGCCACTTCATCAAGATTGCTGATCGGAGATGGCAGCCATATAAAGTCTATGAGAACCAATATATCTTCCAAGCCACTTAGAAGGTCAATCTTGGTGTCAAAATCTACATTTTCTGGGTCAAAGAATCATTTAAAGCTATTGAGAATATCACTAGATGACTCACTGTAAATAATTTGTTGATCAAGATCTGACATGAGATGAAAGCATACCCTTGATTTTTTTGAGCAGTGTACATGGCAGCTAATCCGTACTCTCCCATGAACATTGATTCCAAACATTTTCAACTCAGGATTCCCTGCTGCAGCACTTGAAGCGAGTTGCCCAGTCTGAGTGAAAATGAACATATCTATTTGATCAAATAATCATCTAGTGATATTCTCAATAGCTTTAAATGATTCTTTGACCCAGAAAATGTATATTTTGACACCAAGATTGACCTTCTAAGTGGATTGGAAGATATAGCATTTCTCATAGACTTTATATGGCTGCCATCACCGCAATCTTGATGAAGTGGCTCCTACTTAAAATTTAAACCTATAATGATAGAGAGTATGTGGAAAAAATGTGGTGCTCTTGTCCGGCGTGTCCCCTTTATTTGGCTAAGCCGCCTGACTAAGTCACACACCTCAGTACAAGGATTTTGCCAGAAAGAGTAACCTGCTACAAGTAACCCTAGTAGAATTTTTAAAATGTATGATTTTTTTCTCTGTCTAAATGTGTTTTGTTTTTATTGTTGCAGGTCATACAATATTGAAAATTATTTTTTCTTTTTAAGGAGCAACAGAAGAATACAAGCCAAAGAGGAGGCCGTAGCCTGTGAATGGGAATATCAAGACCTAATAAAATGTTATACAAAGTTAATGTTCTTTTCTATGAGACTGTAATAAAGCTTTTGTCACTTTAACATGTCTCTAAATTATATTTGTGGTGCTGAAAACATGAAACAGCAGCTGTAGGGTAGGCAAAGCATTCCTCGCCAGTAACCACCGGCGGCCATTTTTAAAAATGGCCGCTTTTAAATGGCCATTTTTTAAAATGGCCGCCACAGCCATCAGAATTTTTTTTGCAATGGCCCAATATCCAGATTCATTAAACATGTATTCAGCAATGAGTGTACCAAATTTGATGCTTTTATCACAAAATGAACGATTGTTCAGCTAATCCGCCCCACTACACAGGGGATGCACATTTTTGGGGGGTGCTCCCCACACGTTTAGCCCCGTTGCTCATTCCATGAATGCACGATCCTTACAAGCTGTACCTCGTTGTAAAGGTGACTAATCAGGCTTTCCAACAATATACAATTCATCACCAGTTGGTATTATTAAAAGGGCAGTTTTTATTCATCATTGATTTATTTTTATAACAAATGCCTGCCACGGCCACTAGGGGGCGCTTTTGAGGTGGCCCAATATCCAGATTTGTTTGAAACATATTCACCAACACATCTACCAAATTTCATGCTTTTATCACAAAGTGAACGATTGTTGTAAAATATTGAGCTAATCCGCCCCACTATACTGATTTATAATGATAATCACATCTGGACTTACTGAGCCTTTCTGCAGTTCCTCACAGCTGGAATCAGTCTCAGTCGTCCCTCGTATGATGTGTTGTAGTTCCTCAGGTCGAACTCATCCAGAACCTCCTCTGACATCTGCAGCATGTAGGCCAGAGCTGAGCAGTGGATCTCAGAGAGTTCCTTCTTTGATCTGTTCTCTGACTTCAGGAACTCTTGGATCTCCTGATGGACTGAGAGGTCGTTCATCTCCGTCAGACAGTGGAAGATGTTGATGCTTCTGTCAGGAGAGATCTCCTCAGTGTTCATCTCCTTCAGGTTGTTGATGGCTCTCTGGATGACTTCTGGACTGTTGTCTGTCTGACCCAGCAGGCCTCCTAACAGTCTCTGGTTGGACTCCAGAGAGAGGCCATGAAGGAAGCGGACAAACAGGTCCAGGTGGCCATTTTCACTTTCAAGGGATTTCTCCATGGCTCTCCTCAGGAATTCATCCAGAGATGGGTAATCATCATCATCATCTTTTTCGTCTTCTTCTTCTCCTTCATCTTCTTCTTCGTCTTCTTCTTCTCCTTCATCTTCTTTTTCGTCTTCTTCTTCGTCTTCTTCTTCTCCTTCATCTTCTTCTTTGTCTTCTTCTTCATCTTCTTCTTCTCCTTCATCTTCTTTTTCGTCTTCTTCTTCGTCTTCTTCTTCTCCTTCATCTTCTTCTTTGTCTTCTTCTTCTCCTTCATCTTCTTCTTCGTCTTCTTCTCCTTCTTCTTCTCCTTCTTCTTCTCCTTCGTCTTCTTCTCCATCTTCTTCTCCTTCTTCGTCTTCTTCTGCTTCATCACTCACGAAGTCATGCGAGGGCAGGTAACTCTTTTTTTTGTCCCAGTCTTTCCCCAGAAAGGCCTTCAGTACCTCTGTGTTCCTGGTGGTGTAACAGTGGAACATGTAGACTGCAGCCAGAAACTCCTGAATGCTCAGATGAACGAAGCAGTAGACTGTTTTCTGGAAGATCACACTCTCTCTTCTGAAGATCTCTGTACAAACTCCTGAGTACACCGAGGCCTCTGTGACATGGAGACCACAGCGCTCCAGGTCTTCTTGGTAGAACATGATGTTTCCTTCCTGCAGCTGTTCAAATGCCAGCCTCCCCAGCTTCAGAAGAACTTCTCTGTCAGCCTCCATCAGCTCCTGTGGACTCGTCTCATGTCCCTCATCATACTTCTGCTTCTTCTTCTTGGTCTGAACCAGCAGGAAGTGTGAGTACAGGTCAGTCAGGGTCTTGGGCAGCTCTCCTCTCTGCTCTGTAGTCAACATGTGGTCCAGAACTGTAGCAGTGATCCAGCAGAAGACTGGGATCAGACACATGATGTGGAGGCTCCTGGATGTCTGGATGTGTGAGATGATTGTGCTGGAGCGCTCTTCATCACTGACCCTCCTCCTGAAGTACTCCTCCTTCTGGGCGTCAGTGAAGCCTCGTACTTCTGTCACCCTGTCGACACACTCAGGAGGGATCTGATTGGCCGCCGCGGGTCGGGAAGTTATCCAGACGAGAGCCGAGGGAAGCAGATTCCCCTCGATGAGGTTTGTCAGCAGCACGTTGACCGATGACTTCTGTGTGACATCAGACACAACCTCCTTGTTGGTGAAATCCAGAGAAAGTCTGCTTTCATCCAGGCCGTCAAAGATGAACAGAAGTTTAGAGACGGCGAGCTTCTCTGCTGGGACCTTCTGTAATGTTGGATGGAAAACATGGAGCAGCTCCAGAAGACTGTACTGCTCATCTCTGATCAAGTTCAGCTCCCTGAACGAAAGCAGAATCACCACACTGCCATCTTGGTTCTCCAAACCCTCTGCCCAGTCCAGACTGAACTTCTGCACCAAGAAGGTTTTTCCAACGCCAGCGACGCCGTTCGTCAGAACCACTCTGATGGGTCCCTGTTGGTCAGGTAAGGCTTTAAAGATGTCCTGGCACCTGATTGGAGCGTCGTGGACGGTCTTCTTCTTGGAAGCTGTCTCCAGCTGCCTCACCTCATGTTGGGTATTAACCTCTTCACTCTGTCCCTCTGTGATGTAGAGCTCAGTGTAGATCCTCTTGAGGAGGGTTCCACTTCCTGTTGCATCACTTCCTTCAGTCACACGTTCACATCTCCTCCTCAGACTGATCTTATGTTCATCTAAAACCTCCTGCAGACCAACGTCCCCTGTAAGACAATAAAGAAGCTCTAATTATAAATTGTGTCTTCAGTCCCAAACAAAGATTTTAGAATAAAAAGAGAAGGAGATTTTTAAAATGTAACAAATGCTGCAACACAAGAAGAATCCTGTTTTCAGACATGAAGACATCAGCAGACAGAGGGACAGTCTTACTGGTTCTGGGTCTTTTTCCACACTGGGGACAGGAGGAGTCTCCTGGTGGAGCAGACTGGTCCCAGTATGAGCTGATGCACCGTCTGCAGAACCAGTGTCCACAGCTGGTAGAGACGGGATCCTTCAGGACGTCCTGACAGGAAGCACAGCAGGACGGCTGCTCCTCCTCACAAACAAGCCTCCTCTTCTTCTCCTCCTCCTCTCTGTGGACACAAAGACATTTAGTTTGAAAAGAAAACTTTCATGATTATGTAGCAAAATATTTCACCAACACAGCAGAAAGCTGCCACATCTCCTGAGTGTTTGGAGGTGAAAGGTCGCAGTCACAGACACCACCTGCTGTTCTGGTTGCTGTCAGTCAGCGTGCTCTCATGGACGCTTCCATCATTTATGATGGAAACAAGATCATGATGCAAAACATTCATGTCTCTATGAAGGACAGCGAGAGACGAGTGACCCAGAGTATTAAGAGCCTTCAGACCTGCTGCTCCACATCTGTAGTTACAGCAGGATGAAGACAGACTAACTGCTGCACTGTCAACAAACAGTTATTGCTCTCTGGCTGTCACAGGGTAATACTGTTTTGTTGTTGTTTATTGATGTTTTTTAAAAAAAAATGTCATGCTTTTCAGCACAAGACAATGATTTAGAGTTAAAGCCAGAGGTTTTTATTTCATATTTCTACCTGCTACAGAGGCTGAGAAATGTGATCATTTTTCATTTTCTATGATGTTGATTATAGATTTCTTTTTTAAATCTTCATGAATTTTAGGAGAAAGGCAATTCTCTACATTAAAGTGAAGGGTTTAAGCTTTTAAATGTTTTTCATTTCATGTCTCTATCTGCATCAGAGGCTGATAAATAAATAATGAGGAAACGTTGACATTCTGTGCAGTTCTTCAGGTTTTGGGAGGTTGTTTTGAATCAGTGCTGAGTTTTTAGAGGGACTTTTTCTAGGAGGACTCAGGTCTTAATGGGTTAAAGACACACAGCTGATTCTAGCAGTTAAACTGGTTGGTGACATGTGCTGCTGGAGGAGTGCAGAGGAAGCAGCTTCTGCTCTTCATTCATTGTAAAAGAAGTAGTTTGAGTAGAATAAGTGGATTTAAAGTGGATAAAAGCTGGTGAAGCTGAAGCCTCCTCATATCCAGTAGAAAGAGTCTCTTACTTTGTGTCTGAGGGTCCAGGTCCATCACTGAAGTCTGGAGGAGGATCTTTGGAGCGCTCAGTCTTCACAGACTCAGAGCCGAATACTCCAGACTCTGCTCCGTCCTTCTCCTCCTCCACATCACTCATCTTCTCAAGTCTGACAGGAGAAACACACCTGTCAGTCCTCCACTTCTTATTCATTCACATTTCCTTCATGTGTTTCACAGAGACAGACTGGGCTCAGAAAACCAGAGCAGAGTGCTGCTATAAACCAGTCAGAGCCGACCACAGCAGAGTCTGCTTTCATCACTTTTAAACACTAAACTCAATTCATCTGAAGACAAAAGTGCGGAGCGCCACACGCTGTTAAAGAGAGAAGACAGAGAATAAAATCATCAAGCAGAACTTTTTCAGCGTGTTGTAACCCTGCAGTGAGCTCAGACTCTGACAGTAGAGATAATTCTACTGAAGTCACTTCCTCTCCCCGCCCCACAGCCTCAGATCCACTGACCAACTTCCTCACCCCTCTCACCCATAACAACCAGCAGACTGGGACCATTATCCCCCGTTCTCTTTCCTCGTTGTTGTTGTTGTTGTTGTTGTTGTTGTGTTTTCTGTTGCTGCTTCCACTGTCCTTAGTCGTTTATAGTTTTAACAAATTGTTAAAGAGAGTGTTGATGTTGTTTCCTTTACTGTCCTGAGTCGTTGTAGCAGATTTCTTTAGTTTTTATTATGTAAAGTGTCTTTGAGCACCATTTAAAGCGCCATACGAATGTATTACTATTATTAATATTTTCATTGCTGGGATTAATGGGCTTTTTTGTATCAAAAGATTATTAATATTATTTATATTTTATATTATTTTTTTGTATCTTTATTCTATTCCATTTTATTATTCTATTTTTTATAACCTTTTCTGTGTAACTGTGTACTTGTGCTGCTGCAACACCTGAGCTTCCCCCACAGAGTCAATAAAGGAATATCTGATCTGATCTTATCTGACTGATCCTTGCTGACATTCACTGCTCCAAGGTCAAAGGTCAGGGCTGTCAGGTATTATGCAACAGTTACAACCAGCGCTGGAAGAAGTATTCACATCCTGTACTGCAGTAAAAGTATTAATACCTTACAATAAAAGTCCTGCATTCTAAAAGTATCAGAATTGAATGAATTCATGTCAGCAGCATTCTGCTGTTTAATTATGAAAATATGTATTCACTTTTAATACATTAAATGTGTTTTTCATGTTAAATTTTGACCTGAAAAGTAACTGAAGGGTCAATCACTCTGATTACCTTCACTGTCACACACACACACACATACACACACACACACACACACACACACACACACACAGCCACACACACACACACACAGTCATTTCCTGAACAAGTCGTCGTCGTGTTGAGACATGAAAAACAAGTGATGTTTCAAATATTACAGAAACTATGAATGATATTTGGAGTGAATTCATCAACGTGTTTTCTTTCTGGAATAGTTTCATCAGTTTGCTGTGAGTTCTGTCTGTCCTCCACTGTGAGCTCACTGAGGCAGCTTCCTGTTTGTTTAACTGCCAGTAAAGTTCAGTCAAAGTCTCACACACACAGTTTACAGTGTGACAGTCAAATAATAACAATATTAATAATAATAATGTTGATGAACACTCACCTGATCTCTTCTTTCTGCTCTCTGAACCGACGACTGAACACTTCCTCATTTAATCATTTCCTCATGATCCTCCCTCTGACCCAGATCTGACATGTACAAACAGGTACAAGCAGGGTGTGGCCACACACACACACACACACACACACACACGTATTTATAATAGAGCAGATATGTAACCAGACATGATCAGTCTAACAAATACTGAGCTTTCTATGAGAATGGGAGGAACAAGAGAAAAGAAAGCCTCTGCTGAATTTTGGTGCACAAAGCTGAACTCCAATCAAAGGAAAAGAAAAAACAGATTTTAAGCCAAAAACATCAAATTGGTACAAAATTAAAAATACACACATGTATTTACCTTCTGCAGATTACAATCCTCAAACAGGTGGATTTATTCCATAGGACTCAAAAATAAGATGGATAGGTCCTTCAAAACACTTCAACTTCTACAAACTGCTTGACCTTTTGGTCTGTTATGTACGATCCTGATTCCAAACAAGTTGAGATGTTGTTTCAAACATTTGCTGATTCTTTTAGACATAAACTGAAGGAGAGAACTCTACAAAGACGACATATTTAACCTGTTAAAGCCCAGCTGCCTGCCAGTGGGTCAGAGTAGAACTACTTTGAGTTTGAACTAAAAAGAAAATTCCTTCTATGTGAAAAGCTTCTTGGCAATAAAAAAGATTTTGTTGTGTTGTGTTTTAGCCTCATGCTAAACAAGCAGAGCTGCAGAAACCTTTCTTACCTTCTCCTCACATTGGCCTCCTGTCTTGTGTTTGACAGAAAGCCTGAGGATGCAGCCACTGCCATCTTGTTCTGGTGACGTCTTTGGAGAGTCAGTGCAGTAGAGATCGAGCGGTGGAGTTCTGCCAACACACCCACCTGACCAACTAGTAGTAGTAGAGTAGTTAGCTGACAACCAGGGGAGCTAACACATAAACATGGTTATCTGGGAAGAGTAGCTAGATGACAGATAAAATAACACCTTCCCTAAATATAGTTATACTAGTAACAATATTTAGCTGACAGACAAACTCACCAGCTAGCTAAACCAAGTTATGTTATTACTATTTTATCATCTCTGTGGCTACAGACAGTAATATAGGAATATTGTTGACACTTTACCATCAGACAACCCTTAACGACGCAACAGTGAAGCCGTTATATTCATATATGCTCTTTTCAAAGCCGTCAGGATATGCAGGTCACCCACTGACCTGATCAGATTAATTAATTTGCTAGTTTCGATATTTAAGACAACAGCTTGAGAGCTAATGGCCTGATTCACCAAAATAAAACACACAGACAATGTTAGTTTGTACCATAGACTGTATATAAATAATGGACGTAGTGACCGTGACGTCTCGTTGGTTTGTGGCCCGTTTGATGCATCGAGTTCAGCGTAGAAGTCGTTGCCATCTTGTTTCCGGTACGGGGATCAGACCATATCTGGACTGTGGAGGAGGAGAGGGATCTGATCACTGACTACAGCCTCTCTACACCTCAACCTGACTGACTCATGTTAGCATTAGCTGGAGCATTAACTGGGATGTTTATTTTGGCTAGCAAAACACAAAAACAAAATGTACGTTTCTTACCTCAGAAAACTGAGCAGCGACTCCTTGGAGTGTCTGTTAGTCCAACCAAACACTGAACAACACATTTAATGAACAAAACGTTCAGATAAACTGTCATTAAATGAAAATACAGTGAAAGGGTCAAAGTCATGAGACCAAACCGGTAAACGTCCTTTTTTCTTTGTATATAACATTATATATAACTTTATTGACACGTTGCCGTGGATACGCGTTGCCTCACTGCTCAGACCCGGAGGTTGCCGCCTGGTTTGTACTCACAGTGTGTTGGCTGTTACCTGAAGCATGGAGGCAGATGGAGGACACGGAGGAGGATGAATGGTGGGGAAAGGCTGTGAGCAGATTTCAGACTGAACACATCTAGATTATTATATTACATTATATTATATTATATTATATTGTACTCCTCACAGGCTTCAAGGGGAGTTTCATGGTCCTCTCTCTGATGAGCACAAACGTCTCCTCTGTGACTTTAATCAGACAAAACATCAATATATTTATTCATACAGATGTAGTTTTAGCTTTAGGTTTAAGCTAAAAACACAAAACACTTCAAATACACAGTAACATGAACTGACACCACACTGAGAGCTAAGCATAGCATGCTAATGTGCCAATCGCGATTAGCTTGCTAACACGTTAATCGCGATTAGCATCACAATCTTTACAAATTACATCAAATTTGAACAGTATTGAATACACACACACATGTATTTACCTTCTGCAGATTACTATAAGTCCTCAGCCGTATGGTTTTATTCCGTTGACTGAAATTATAGAAATATTCGCTAATTCTCTGTCAACATCAACTGACTTCACATAGCTAATGCTAGCTAACGTTAGCTGCCTCTGCTTGAGGCCTGACGAGCCTGAAGCTCCGACAGCTGCTGTTATTTCTACAACTCGGCTAAAACTTTTAAAGAAAGTATTGTTATAATTCCTGGGCGACTTGCAGAACTGAACTGACCCCAACATCCCAACAAGGAAAGTTCCTGCTAGCGCAGTAGCTCAGACCAGTTCAGACTGGATCAGACCGGTTCTGTCAGGAAGCGCGGCGGTGCTGTCACGGACCGTTTGATTTATCAATGTCCTAAATAAACTGACATTTAGTGTGAAAATAGAGATATGTTAGAACCGGTGTGTGTGTGTGTGTCTGTGTGTTTTATTATTTTTGTGAGTTAAGTTACCAAGTTTTGTGTCACATCAAAATACATAGAACGTTTTGTTTTAAATGTGTTATTGTAAGTGAATTAATTTGATGGCTGTCGTTAAAATCAGCAGTGTCTGCAGCAATAAAACTAATCAGACTCCTGTTAAAAGGAAGTGTTCAGGTCACAACTTTGACAATAAAACAAATCAGACAAACATTTTCTGAGACTGAATCAGAATCAGTTTATTGAAGTTTAAGTCGGTTTGTAACACACAAAGAATGTGTCTTGTTGATTTGGAACATAACAATAAACTCAGTTAAAAAAACAGGAATATAAAATCGAAACATGAAAAACGTGTAAAACAACCAGTTGTTGGAGTGGAACAGCTGGACAGTTTTTGCAGGAATGTGCGACCCTGGTTTGAAACCCTGATTCGCCTCACTGGCTGAAATTATTTCACCAGATTGACACCTGAGAGAAGAGTTTCCAGCTCAGAAAGAAACCGAGTGAAACTCTCTTTTGGCACTAAAGTTCCCAGCTGACGAGACTTTAATTAAAGGGGAAAGGTTTTCAGGTTCTGCCTTCTCAAGTCCACATCTGAAGACTGAACGTGTTGCAGCAGCTGCGTCCCTCAGCCCTGGTATATATGTTCTAACATGATGCTAATGTTAGGGGATAATTATTACCAAATATGGCTCCTAAACCTACAAGTACTTGGATTAGTCTTTGAATATGCATCAACCAAGAAGCTCCTTTCTGTCTGCACAGATAGAAAGAGACCAATGCAGCAGATGGACCGACTCTCTGATTATGTTACATTATTTACATCACATTCACTTTCTGATCCTTTGACTTAAATTTACTTTCTCCTGAAGATTTTTATCACCACAAGAAAACAACATTGCCCAGAGCCAGTATTCCTGAGAAGCTGTAAGAATCTAAAATGTGCATATCAGGCGTCCAATCGTCACTCAGAAATCTCTCCACTGCTGCAGAGACGTTCTGCCTCCATCTAGTGGCTGAAACAGAGAACAACACTCTGACATCAGTTTGTATCGTCACACTTCAGCTTCTTGTTTCATCTGAGCCTCAGCACTGTGGAAAGGTGTGGATCCAGCTCCCAGAGAGCCTCCATCAGGACTGAGCTGGTTTTACTTCCTTTTCTTCTCACCGTGTCCATCACGTCTCGTGCTCTGTCTGCTCGGCCTTTCGCTCTGAGTGACTGCATTTCTTCATCATTTATAACGTGAAGCTCCAGGAGTTTATCCAGAAGCTGGTTCAGAACAGGATCGGAGACTCTTTTTACAAATTGTGTCCGAACCAACAACAGCTTCTCTTCTGGTGGGTCAGCATCCACTGCTGGGACACTGTCCTCTGCTGGGACGCTGTCCTCTGCTGGGACGCTGTCCTCTGTTGGGACGCTGTCCTCTGAAGGGACGCTGTCCTGTGCTTGGAGATCGCTTCCCGGACCTGGAAGATAACAGACGTTTGTTTAATAAACAATGGTTGCGTTAAAACAGACTTAAAAATATTTGTCTGAAATTAAAGTTTTTGTCTGCTCTGTAAATCAGCCCTGTCCTCTGTACCTGTCAGACGAACATTACGTTTCCAGACTTCTCTCCTCTCTTGGTCCTGAACAATCAAAGTCATTGTCTCTGGGATTGTAGCCAGGAAAACTTCAAATGTTGGATGGTAATTTGGTCCATACTTCAAGCGAAATGTTGCACTCTGAAAACCAGTAGTGAAGCGTCACTTTCAGGCCTGATAAAATGTTTATCTCAAACTTTCTTGACAGTTTCCAACATGCAGCCAACATAATTCAGTTGTTAAACATGAAACATGTTGAAGTGACCTGGCTCACCTCAGGCTGTATCTCGAGGCCCTCAGGTTCACAGTGGACACTGTAACTTCGACCAAAGCTGAGAAGACAGTCGGAAGAGAGTTTGACATTCTCAGAGCCTCGCTGTTTCTTTTGAACCTTCAGGAAATATATTTTCTTTAGTTTATGCTCAGATAGTCAACTTACTATATTTTTTAGCAGATGAAATGATGCAATTGTAGAGAAGCGTGTACAAATATGTTTCTGGTAACAGGGGGAAACTGATGGAAAGTAACTAATACAGATTATTAATACGTTTGACTTTTGGAGCCCATTATTTAAAACAAATGTCTTGAACATACGCTGAGTGTGGGGTGATAAGGGAAATGGCTTCTTCATATTGTAAGTGACTACATTATTGTGTGTTTGTGATAGTGACAGAGACAGGGAGGGAAGGGGAAGGCATGCAGCAAAGGAACCAGAGCTGGATTCCAACCCAAGCTGCCACATGTGACAGAGAGCTTTACCTCATCTACCAGGACGTTGTCAGGCAGCAGTAACACATCCAGTACTCGGTACTCTGAGTTCAGAGGTCGGAGGAACAGCAGAACTTGACCCTCTATTGGCAGTGAGATGTTCAGGAACCTTCTAACAAAATCCCAGACCAGACCAAAGGCAGAGAGGTGAGGAACCTTCACCATCACATGAGTGTCTGAGACCTCCAGCGGCTCCAAGAAGCTCATTCCATCATCAGTGATGTGGACGACAGACAACAGGCCGTCAACGCGCAACGCTGAGAAATAAAGCACATGTTCAGCTTTTCTTTACTGATAACTGGTTTATCATTTGTTACCGCTGGAGCTCAGAGAGTTCAGATGAATCTGTTCTTAACATTAGATCAGTCTGGGTGTGTGCCTTTAGCATTATAAAGTCACTGAATGCAGATAGTTTTTACTTGTAGTGCACATGCATCTTTGCAGTGTTACTAATTATTTATTGAGCTTTGAAGACAGAGATGTCTTTACCTTCCTCTGTTTCACAGTGTGGCAGGTGGAGCTGACAGACAGCAGCATCATCTGAACTCTTGATTCTGAACAGCGGCCCTGCAGCCGTCCTGCCAGCTGATTGGACGAGGCTCTCGTCCCATATGACAGTGTTATACTGAAGCTCCGCCTCCTGAGCCAAAACAAACACCAGTCCCGTCAAAGCACACTGGAACACACCTGGACCGGGACACCTGAACCTGTAGGACACAGAGGGACGGTTACAACCAGCTGGTGCCTGCAAAGTGGAATCACTGAAAGGAGTTGAAGTGACAGTTGAAGCCTGTGTGGAGGTGTTTCTGAAGCTGTTCGACCATCTGACATGTTGTTCTGATCGAGCATGATGCCGCCTCAAACACTGAAAGGAGGTGAACTGGACTGAAAGAGTTCAACTTTCAAATATGTCAGTGCTGAAAGGAGGTGTAGTGCAGGTTAGTGTGTAGGAACTGATGGGAGGTGAAGTGTATGTTAGAGTGTAGGAGCTGAAAGGAGGTGAAGTGTAGGTTAGAGTGTAGGCACTGAAAGGAGTGGGCTTGGTTGAAGGTAGAAGCCTTCTACATTTTGTGATCTGGTTACCTGTATGAAGTCTTTCCAGACTCAGTCAGCAGTTCAGGTGTGAAACTGAACTTTTCCTGAAATTGAAAAAGGAACAAAGAGTTAATTAGAAACGTTGAGACGGGAGCAGAAACTGGACACCAACTCTTCCAGTTATGTGCAGGAGCTATTTTTGGTTTATTGTCTTGAATGCATTTTAAAAACTGGGTAAAATACACTTTTTATGACTTGTGGTTTTGATTGTTTCTCATTAGCGATTAAAATGTATGTTCTCATCAGAAAGTCTTGCTCTATTGGAAACTGATATCATTTCACATCAACTTTTTCCATTGTGTATTCTCTCTGTTGTAAACATAAAAGCAGAAACTTTCAAACTAAACCCAGTGTGAAGCATCAAGAGAATGAGCTTATACTCTTTAGTAAGTCTCTGAATCTGTTAATGACAAGAAAGCTCTGAAGTTAATTTCTTTACTTGATATGTCCGTCTGATATTGTCCTGTTTTCTTTCTCTTTATATTTGTATTTGATTTATTTCTATATACTTGTTTTTGTTTTTTCAATGAGATGGAAGTATGCCTTGTTGGTCTTTACTTCTTATATTGTTCATAAAGCTGATGGGAGCTGATAGGAACCTCACTGCTTTTCTTTCTGCTCCGCTTGTACACTTTACTCTGTGTCATCATTTCACTATAATTTGTCAAAAATATATAAAAATACATGATAAATTATTATTATTATTCAGTAAATGATCTTGCATGACAGCAGGAGTTTCTGATGAAGAGGAAGGATCAGAGAGCGAGTCAAAAACTGACGTTTGTATTGAGAGCCTCTCCACACACCAGCTGCTGCTTGGTCTTCTCTGGATCATCAGGACACAGCGGATCCTCTTCATCCACACCCTCCTTCCTGCTGTCCTCAGACTCATCCAGGGTTGGGTTGGACGTGGACGGATCTGGTGGGTGATTAGAGCCGTCAGATGGACAGAAGACACAGCAGATGACAAATACACGTTTGGACTTCCTGATGACCAAACATTCATAAACCTGGAACAACAACGTCCCAAGTTCAAGGTGATCAGAGCCCTTTGTAGCATGTCTTTGTCCCAAAGTCAACATACACAAAAAACATCACGTTTAAGCCAAGGTCAAGTCCTAAAGGGGTCGATTCCAAGATAAGGCCGAGTCCATTCAAAAAATTACATCAAAATTAAAAAGACAGACTGAAGACATCATCTTTCCCAACATTTAAACCAGAAGAGAACAGAAGTAAAGTTCTGCTCTGGTTACTGGGATCAACCAGTGCTATAAAACACAAAACAGCCAGTCTTTACTTGTGATCCTGCTTTAATGACAGAATATGTTTCTTTAAGGTGTTACAGTGGCTTTTACTCACGTCCTTCATTTCTGTCAGGTGGAGCACTGAATACTCTGTCATTCACCCTGAAGGGAGAAACACAAATACAGCAGTTATCTGATGAGTTAAATAAATCCTCAGAATCACTCTTCTTCTGTACTTTATTTAATGTGTCAGGTGATACTGAGACACCTGGATGAATATGATTGGATGTCACTGGTCAGCTGGTGGCCAACAAGCTGATGGATGAGCTGCTGATCGGTTACTGAAAATGTGACTTCAGCCTGAACAAACTTCATGCTCCAATCTCCTCTCACACCTTCAGCTCAGACTCAGCAAAGCATCACTGCGACTGGAAATACTCTGACTGGATGATAACTGTTTGTTTGCAAAATACCACCTGAAACCAACACATGGGTCAACAGTACGGACTGACTCCAACCCTCTACTGACCTCAGCTCTCTCAGATGGGAGGGGTTGGACTTCAGAGCTGAGGCCAGAGAAGCACAGCTGATCTCTGACAAACTGCAGCTCTTCAATCTGAATAAAGAATAAATGGTGTGACTTTGGAAGACAAAGTTCCTGCTTGAAATCATTCATTGTTTGATAATGTGTTCAGAGGGGTGTTCCATCAACGTGGATTAAGGAAAAGCCTGGCTTAATATGATACGCCTAGCTAATTTAAGTGAGAGATGCGTTCCATCAAAGTGGTTTGTGTGACTCCCCGCTCAGTAACCATGGTAACTTACACCACTGAACTAGCCTGCTCAGGGGCAGGCTAACTGTCGAGCTTACTTTAGCTGTGTGTCAAATAATTCCTGACGGGCGGAAACAAAATCCCAAAAGTCATTTCCGACACGTTTCTGTTCGCATGCGCGTCACTTTTGTCATGTCCGTGCGGAAAGTTTAGACTTTTTAGTTTAGACGAGTTTTTTTATGTTACAGTCTGGTTTAGACCTTTTTTCTCACAATTTGACGAGGCATGAATTTATATACCTATTTCAGTTAATCTGTTGTTTAAATCATGCAACTTTTGTTTTGGAGTAAACCCTTTATTTGAAAGCTAAACATGTATAATTTAAGAAAAGTGTGTAAAAGTTTTTAGTAGTGCTTTATTTATTCATTTTGTTCTAGCAGTTAAGACAACAAAAACACTTTAAATGCATTCTAAACCAGGACCTTCTGCTGTGGTAAAATGTTTACTTACATCATTATGTAGTTACTGTATCTCCAATTTAATTATTCCATTTTTAACTTTTTGTCTCCATATCGAGTTTTTGGTTTTCAGTTCCCATAAACATATGACGCTTGCGGATCGCGCGGACATCCTGTAAAAGAAAACGTGTCAAAGAGTAGGCTTAGCTGATTATGTAGTTGCCAATTGTTATTTAATTTTTCAGTTTCATCATTGCTTGCTGGAGAAGTTGTTCCAGCTGTGTCCTGCAGCAAGGTGCATGGTTATACACAATCTGAAGAATGAAGATACAGCCCAAACATTATTACGTTTTCACTTGTCCAAGTACTTTTTTGGCTGTTGAGATCTAACAGAAAAATTAATACAGGGCAGGGTTACTTCCCCCAGTTAGGCCAATTTACAGTAAATTAATTTTAGTTGTGAGTTCTCCGAACTTAGCCTACTCCTAACTGTGAAAATACAGCTGTCATTATCCATCCTACTGATAATATAACCACTCTTATTGTATCTAGTGATTTTATTGATAACTTATTAACAACTACAACACAATAAGTAGGCTTTAATTACTCATGCATTTTATCAGTCTGCATTTTTTTTAACCATGCCATCTCCCTGCCTCTGTTAATGGGAGCAGTATTGTCTGTTATATTTATATTCTTCATAAAGCGTATATAAGTGCAGGTCCATTTAAAAAATTTTTTGCTACCGATGCTGCGTTCATCGGTGTGTGAATGAATTCCCAATGGTGGCAGGTGGCACCGTTTAGGGTAGCCTCTGCCACCAGTATGAATGTGTGTGTGAAAGGGTGAATGAGCACAGTCTGTAGTGTAAAGCGCTTTGAGTGGTCGCAAAGCGACTAGAAAAGCGCAATATAAGTGCAGGTCCATTTACCATAAAGCTCCAACAGCATCGTTTGCTCGGCCACCGAGGAAAAAACAGCGCTGTTTTTCACTTCTTTTTGTGACTATCACTTGATATTCATCATAAAGATCCTTCAGCGCTTCTTCTCACCACTTTTTGAGACATCTTATTGGCTGCTACCGGCTGTTCCACGATCAATTAATACAGGCTGCTTATATACTCCGCGCTGGCGCACAATGCCGGCTTGTATAGCCTGGGTTGAGTTAGCGTTGACTAGACTTGGCTGAGCTGCGTTAGTGGAACGGCTTTAGCCTCAAGTGAAAGTTGGTGTTAATTGTAACCTTTAGGCTTTCTCAATGAAGCTGCGGTTTATTTAGCCACGTTGATGGAACACCCCTCAGACCTGAAGAAGCTTATAAAACTCCAAACAGCTGAAGTCAACAGGATGCAGGTTAAAAACTGTAAGATAGAAAAAGATTCATTAATATTAATGACAGCATGTTATCGGTCTGTCTGTTTGTCTGTCTGTCCATCTTTATAGTATAATCTTGATGTAACTCCATAAATTGTTGTAAACATTAAACAATAAATATTACTGTTATTTTGTGAAAGTTGAAATAAAGATTCTTTATGTATTTATTGTATTTATGTACAATCTTTATCATGACGTGTTAAAAACATGTGGGCGACTGTTAGATGAAAACCAAGTGTTTCAGAGGTTCAGAGTAATTGATCCAGTGGAGGATTTTTCTTCTTATATTCAGGTTTTAAATGTGCAGCTCAACACTGCTCTGCCACAGTCAATGGACTAAACCAGTGAAGAAGGAAACAGACTTTAGCATTCAGATCCTCAGTGTGGATCAGTATAATATCAGCCTTATGTCAACACAACTTTCACATCATATTCATCTCAGCACACAAGGAAAACATAGTGTCTGACCTCAGAGTCTCCAGTCTGCAGTTTGGACTCTGCAGAAGATCACACAGCAGCTTCACTCCTGAATCCTGCAGCTTGTTGTAGTTCAGCTCCAGCTCTCTCAGATGGGAGGGGTTGGACTTCAGAGCTGAGGCCAGAGAAGCACAGCTGATCTCTGACAAACTGCAGTGACTCAATCTGAATAAAGAATAAATTATGTGACTTTAGAATACAAAGTTCCTGCTTGAAATCATTCAGTGTTTAATAATCTGTTCAGAGCTGAAGAAGCTTTAGAATGAACAAATCTATAAAACTCCAAACAGCTGAAGTGAACCGGATGCATGTTAAAAACTGTAAAATAGAAAAGAGCTCTCATTATTATTAATGAAAACGTGCTGCCTGTCTGTCTCTCTGCCTGTCTGTCTTTACAGTATAATCTTGATATAACTCCATAAAATGTTGTCAACATTAAACACTAAATATTGTTGTTATTGTGTGATGGTTGAAATACAGATTATTTATGTATTCATTGCATTTGTGTACAATCTTTATCATGAGGTGCTAAAAACATGAAGGGGACTGTAAGATGGAAACCAAGTGTTTCAGAGGTTCAGAGTGAATGATCCAGTGGAGGATTTTTCTTATTATATTCAGGTTTTAAATGTGCAGCTCAACACTGCTCTGCCACAGTCAATGGACTAAACCAGTGAAGAAGAAAACAGACTTTAGCATTCAGATCCTCAGTGTGGATCAGTATAATATCAGCCTTATGTCAACACAACTTTCACATCATATTCATCTCAGCACACGAGGAAAACACAGTGTCTGACCTTAGAGTCTCCAGTCTGCAGTTTGGACTCTGCAGAAGATCACACAGCAGCTTCACTCCTGAATCCTGCAGCTTGTTGTAGTTCAGCTCCAGCTCTCTCAGATGGGAGGGGTTGGACTTCAGAGCTGAGGCCAGAGAAGCACAGCTGATCTCTGACAAACTGCAGCCGTCCAATCTGAATAAAGAGTAAATGATGTGACTTTAGAAGGCAAAGTTCCTGCTTGAAATCATTCAGTGTTTAATAATGTGTTCAGAGCTGAAGAAGCTTTAGAATGAACAAGTTTTGAAAACTCCAAACAGCTGAAGTCAACAGGATGCAGGTTAAAAACTGTAAGATAGAAAAAGAGCTCTCGTTAATATTAATGACAACAGCTGTCTGTCTGTCTGTCTGTCTGTCTCTCTTCCTAAGTCCATTTGTCCTTATGGGGCAGGGCAGAGGTGCTAAAGATGAACATCCTGCCTAGATTAATCTTTTTAATCTCTTCCGTCCTTTACATAGCATTTAGCATTTAATGCCAGATTCCCTTTGATGTGGGGACATCAACATAACAGAATCCAAGGTAGTTGGGAGTGGTTGGAAGAACGCATTATAAGGGACAAGAACAAATTAATTTCATTGTCATCACTGTGGTACCATCCTGTTCTACCAAAAATAGATAATTGTATTATCAGTCTGTCATGTGACATCATTAAAAAAGTTCATAAAAAACTGGGAATAAGGAAGACTGCCTTAGCATCATGTCCACTATGGCACAATACAGCATTCAAAGCAGCAGGGAATCCATTATCAGACCCGGTATGGCAGCAACAACATTAATGTAATCTCGCAAATTGTAGAACATGGGGTGATTTTGTCTTTTGAGGAGCTCAGAAAGAGGTATAGTTTAAATGCCAATGCTTTCTTAAAATGTGCACAATTAACATCAATATTGTCAAAGTTCCCAAGAGAATATTTGGAGTACAATGTACAAGGTTTAGTATCGCACAGAGGCATGGTCTCGGGTCTATATAAATTATTAATATGCTCCTCCTCAAATCCTAATGCCCACACTCAGTTACAGTGGGAACAGGATTTAGGGGTCTCATTAAATTCAAAAGAGTGGGAAAGAATATGGAGGGGCCCGGCAGCCATTTCTAAATTGGTCAGATTGAGAGTCATACAAATGAAAATTCATCATAGAGCATATATCACACCAGCAAGAATGAAAAAATAGACCCCAGCTCCTCTGACCTCTGTTGGCATGGGTGTGGTCAGGTAGGAACTCTGACCCACATGTTGTGGCATTGTCCGGCAGTTAAATCCTTCTGGGAGGATGTGGTCCATTCAATGTCACTCATGCTGAAGATGGAGCTCTGTCCCTGTCCTCTCATTTGTTTGTTGGGGTACGGGGCTGCACCACTCAGGTCAAAGAGAGATAGGAAAATAGCAGGCCTAGGCTTTTTGGTTGTTAAAAGAATGATTTTGATGAATTGGAATACACGCAAGACGAATTGTTTGTCAAAAGAAACATGGTTACTTGAATTTTTTGATCTCCTTGGAATGGAGCGAATGGCCGATTTGATGAATGATGATAATTTTGGAATAAATTGGGAACAAGCTATGGGAATTATTATCCCCATTATTATGAAGAGTTCCAAATGTGAGATGAGGAAGGACTCTGTAAGAGCCCACTGTCACATTGTCACCTTGTTTCCATGTAAATTAACTTGAAAATGATTATGAAATTAACATGATTTTGTGTTTGTAATTTGATTTTGTATATGCGTGTGTGTATATGTGTGTGTGCATGTATGCATGTCTTGTGTTGTTTGTTGTGGTGTGTTTTGTCTGATTTATTTTACTGTGGTTGTTTGTGGTTGTATTGTGTCTATCTTGTGTTGTATAGTAATAAAAATGTTAATAAAAAATAATAATAATAATAATAATAAAACAAAATAATGTTTTCGTGCTGCACAACTGCGCCAACTAATCTCCTGGTGTGATGAGGGATATGTATCTTGATGGAAAGATATTCAAATGTCTACATTAAAATACCCAATTCAATAAGAAACAGAGACCCCCACTTATATAAAAGATCATAGAGCATAATTTCAACCCAGTGATATCCTTTACTTTAGATATATGGTATTCCACAGTGAAACTATTAAAAACAGGAAATGGGACTATTAAAATGGATTGCATTGCAAAATATGATGTTATATTTAAATATTGGGCAGAAAAAGGAATTACGGCCACGTCTACAACTTAAAAGCTTTTAATGGATTCTGGAACAGATTCAACATTATATGTTAAAGCCAAATGGGAAAGGGAGCTGGGTGAAGGGATTCCTGAGGGGATATGGTATGATATGAGGAAAACACACCAAATTACACAATCTCTGAAATGGAGGGAATTCAGTTGGAAGAATCTAATTCAGTTCTTCATTATACCTATCACAAGAACTAAAACCAAAAGTAAACTGATAAATGCTCAGCAGCCATGTTGGACATTATGTAACCACATGGATCCAAACCACACACACATTTTTTGGAAATGCACCAAAATACAACCCTTGTGGGGGAAAGTTCCCTCAGTTCTCTGTGATGTTCTGGGATATGTGATTCCTAAACCCTGTCTTGTTCTCTACCTTGGTCATTTGGAGGGCACGGTGCATGAAGGTGACCAGGATTCTTTTGGTAGCTGGGAAGAAGACCATTACTAAGAACTGGCTTAAGTCTGACACTCCAAGTTACAGACAGTGGACGTCCATTATAGAGGACATACTAGTGATGGAACAGCTCACATATGAATTGAAAATGAAAGATGTTTTTTATAAAAAGTTGTGGGAAATGGTTGACATATAAAGGAAGACATGATTAATCAGATGGCCGTAACACTTACTAACATCATTTCACACAGGCTCTGTTCTTTTTGTTTCTTTCTTTATTGTTGACTTTTCTTTCTTGTCTTTTCTTTTTTTCAGTCCATACTATCGTGAGAATGTCTTGCACAGTATTGTCAACACTGAAAACTAAATAAAGATTGTTATAAAATTCCTTAAAATAAAAAAATAAAAAAATAATAAAAAAATGTCTTCACATTAATGTTCAGTAAAATCAATGAAACATATGGACCAAAACATGTAGACATCAGTCAAAGATTTGAACTGAGAATAAACCAAAAGAGGACATAATCTACAGCTTGTGAACTGACCTCAGAGTCTCCAGTCTGCAGTTTGGACTCTCCAGTCCAGCACAGAGCCGCTTCACTCCTGAATCCTTCAGGTAGTTGTTGCTCAGCTCCAGCTCTCTCAGATGGGAGGGGTTGGACTTCAGAGCTGAGGCTATGACTTCACATTCAGTCTCTGACAGCCCACAGTCAGAAAGTCTGTCATGACAGAGAAATGACAAAATGTTATTGTGGAAGAGGACACTTTCTATGTTCTTCATGCAGCTGATGATAAAACCCTTTGACCTGTTTGGATGAACATTGGCTCTTCAAAGGTTCTGCTACTCTGATCTCAGTGTTTGAGATGAAACTAGAAGTCTGATCTCTCTCTCTCAGACCTGCAGACTTTTGTCTTTGTTTCTCTTTAATCTTGTCAGATGAAGGCTTCAATAACGCCGGCAGTCTGTCAGCTGGTCTGATCTCATGTCTGTCTCCACAAAGTTTACATGACACGTCTTCACTAGAAAACCATGTTCAGAACTCAGTGAACAATGAGAGCTGGAAAGAGGATCTCTTTGTTAGCTTCCAACTTCTGTCAGCTTCATTTACAGCATCAGACCTGTACAGCAGTAAATATTTATATCTGTCAATGTTTTGGGACTAAAATGTATTCAGCATTACAGTGAACAAAGTAATAGTTGAATTGTTGTGTCATGTGTATAAGAGATGTTTTAAGGAGTCTGAACTGGACCATTGTGCTCTAATAAACTCATCAGAACTCTGTTATTGGTGGAAGATGTTCATTTCCTGCTGCTTCTCTTCTCTACACCAACCACAGACAGAAAACTACACTTTCTGTCTGTCACAATCTGTCTGCTAATGTGGCTAATGCTAATGTTAAACTTTAGACAGAATGGATTCTTATTCTCTACTTATGCTACCAAATCACTGTTATAGCATTCAGCCTCATCACACCACTGTCACAGTGGCTGCTTCAGTTCATCTGCACTTTAATAAGAAGAATATTAATAAAAATAACAATAATACTGCTACTAATACTAAGAAGCAGAAGATTTTATCAATACAGAAATGGTCAAAAAACGAGTTAACAAAGTACTTTAAAGACATAAAAACTTAATAAGAAATCATTAATTTAATCAGTTTGTCAAGCTTTGACAAACTACAACATTCTCTTCTCATTCTGATATTAGTTCTCAATTCAGACAAAACCAAATACATGATATTCTCAAGAGGTAGAAATATTGTAGAAGATGGTCTACATATCACCACTTTAACAGGTCACAGCATGGAAAGGGTTTCACAATACAAATATCTGGGTGTCTGGTTAGATCAAAAACTCACATTCAGATTTAATGTTGACATAAATTAAAACAAAAAATCAGATACTTCTACAGAAACAAATCAAACTTCCCTCTGTTCTGTAGGAAACGGATCATTCAGGTCTTTTTATCACTTCTGGATTATTCTGATGTTATCTATAGACATGCTTCTGCCTCCACTCTCACCTCACTGGACTCTGTTTATCACTCTGATTCATCACTGCTGACAGTTACTGCACCCATCATTGACTCCTATGCAACGATGTGGGAGGGGACCTTTATCTATGAGACTGGAACTGTTTTAGTGTTTTCAACTGTTTAGTCTGTTGTTGTTTGTTCTTCATTGTGTTTTCTCTCTGTACTTTCCACATCATTGTAAATCATTCCTCGAGAAATAAATAAAGGATAAATGAAAAAATGACAAATTAAATTTATAACCTTCATGTGTGATTATATGAGACACGTTGCACAACCGACTCATGTAATAATAACTCACTGATAACTGTAAAATACTAAGTCCTTCATTTGTTTTAGCAGGTTAGCATGTTTCCTCCATCATCCAAGGGAAGATGAAGTCAAGAAAAATGGAACAATTATGAGAAATAAACAGAATTACAATAGGGTCCTCGCACTTTCAGTGCTCGGTCCCTAATAACTGTGTTCATTAACTTGACAGCTAGAAACAGAACCAGCTGAAACAGCTCAAGAACATCAAGAACAACGTAATGACCACGTGGAACACTATTTAATAATAATACAGGATGTTATTGATCATATCACAAGAACTAAATTATTAATCTATACTGATCTATAATGATCATCACATCTGGACTTACACAAACTTTCTGCAGTTCCTCACAGCTGGAATCAGTCTCTGTCGTCCCTCCCATGATGTGTTGTACTTCTTTAGGTTCAACTCATCCAGAAACTCCTCTGACATCTGCAGCATGTAGGCCAGAGCTGAGCAGTGGATCTCAGAGAGTTCCTCTGATCTGTTCTCTGACTTCAGGAATTCTTGGATCTCCTGATGGACTGAGAGGTCGTTCATCTCCGTCAGACAGTGGAAGATGTTGATGCTTCTGTCAGGAGAGATCTTCAAAGTGTTCATCTCCTTCAGGTTGTTGATGGCTCTCTGGATGACTTCTGGCCTGTTGTCTGTCTGACCCAGCAGGCCTCCTAACAGTCTCTGGTTTGACTCCAGAGAGAGGCCATGAAGGAAGCGGACAAACAGGTCCAGGTGGCCATTTTTACTTTCAAGGGATTTCTCCATGGCTGCACTCAGGAAGACATCCAGAGATGGGTTATCATCATCATCATCATCTTCTTCATCTTCTTCTTCTCCTTCGTCTTCTTCATCATCTTGTTCTTCGTCTTCCTCTTCTGCTTCGTCTTCTTCTTCGTCTTCTTCATCATCTTCTTCTTCTTCTTCCTCTTCTCCTTTGTCTTCTTCTCCTTCTTCGTCTTCTTCTGCTTCATCACTCACGTAGTCATGCGAGAACAGGTAACTCTTTATTTTGTACCAGTCATCCAGAGTTGACCCCCAGTCTGTCCCCAGAAAAGCCCTCAGTACCTCTGTGTTCCTGGTGGTGTAACAGTGGAACATGTAGACTGCAGCCAGAAACTCCTGAACGCTCAGATGAACGAAGCAGTAGACTGTTTTCTGGAAGATCACACTCTCTCTTTTGAAGATCTCTGTACAAACTCCTGAGTACACCGAGGCCTCTGTGACATGGAGACCACAGCGCTCCAGGTCTTCTTGGTAGAACATGATGTTTCCTTCCTGCAGCTGTTCAAACGCCAGCCTCCCCAGCTTCAGAAGAACTTCTCTGTCAGCCTCCGTCAGCTCCTGTGGACTCGTCTCATGTCCCTCATCATACTTCTGCTTCTTCTTCTTGGTCTGAACCAGCAGGAAGTGTGAGTACAGGTCAGTCAGGGTCTTGGGCAGCTCTCCTCTCTGCTCTGTAGTCAACATGTGGTCCAGAACTGTAGCAGTGATCCAGCAGAAGAGTGGGATCAGACACATGATGTGGAGGCTCCTGGATGTCTGGATGTGTGAGATGATTGTGCTGGAGCGCTCTTCATCACTGACCCTCCTCCTGAAGTACTCCTCCTTCTGGGCGTCAGTGAAGCCTCGTACTTCTGTCACCCTGTCGACACACTCAGGAGGGATCTGATTGGCCGCCGCGGGTCGGGAAGTTATCCAGACGAGAGCCGAGGGAAGCAGATTCCCCTCGATGAGGTTTGTCAGCAGCACGTTGACCGATGACTTCTGTGTGACATCAGACACAACCTCCTTGTTGGTGAAATCCAGTGAAAGTCTGCTTTCATCCAGGCCGTCAAAGATGAACAGAAGTTTAGAGACGGCAAGCTTCTCTGCTGGGACCTTCTGTAATGTTGGATGGAAAACATGGAGCAGCTCCAGAAGACTGTACTGCTCATCTCTGATCAAGTTCAGCTCCCTGAAGGAAAGCAGAATCACCACACTGACATCTTGGTTCTCCAAACCCTCTGCCCAGTCCAGACTGAACTTCTGCACCAAGAAGGTTTTTCCAACGCCAGCGACGCCGTTTGTCAGAACCACTCTGATGGGTCCCTGTTGGTCAGGTAAGGCTTTAAAGATGTCCTGGCACCTGATTGGAGCGTCGTGGACGGTCTTCTTCTTGGAAGCTGTCTCCAGCTGCCTCACCTCATGTTGGGTATTAACCTCTTCACTCTGTCCCTCTGTGATGTAGAGCTCAGTGTAGATCCTGTTGAGGAGGGTTCCACTTCCTGTTGCATCACTTCCTTCAGTCACACGTTCACATCTCCTCTTCAGACTGATCTTATATTCATCTAAAACCTCCTGCAGACCACTATCCCCTGTAAGACAATGAAGAAGCTCTAATTATAAATTATAAATTACAAAGATTTTAGAATAAAAAGAGAAGGAGATTTTTAAAATGTAACAAATGCTGCAACACAAGAAGAATCCTGTTTTCAGACATGAAAACATCAGCAGACAGAGGGACAGTCTTACTGGTTCTGGGTCTTTTTCCACACTCTCGACAGGAGGAGTCTCCTGGTGGAGCAGACTGGTCCCAGTATGAGCTGATGCACCGTCTGCAGAACCAGTGTCCACAGCTGGTAGAGACGGGATCCTTCAGGACGTCCTGACAGGAAGCACAGCAGGACGGCTGCTCCTCCTCACAAACAAGCCTCCTCTTCTTCTCCTCCTCCTCTCTGTGGACACAAAGACATTTACTTTGAAAGAAAAACTTTAATGTTATTGCAGTAAAACATTTCACCAACACAGCAGAAAGCTGCCACATCTCCTGAGTGTTTGGAGGTGAAAGGTCGCAGTCACAGACGCCACCTGCTGTTCTGGTTGCTGTCAGTCAGCGTGCTCTCATGGACGCTTCCATCATTTATGATGGAAACAAGATCATGATGCAAAACATTCACGTCTTTATGAAGGACAGTGACAGACGAGTGACCCAGAGTATTAAGAGCCTTCAGACCTGCTGCTCCACATCTGTAGTTACAGCAGGATGAAGACAGACTAACTGCTGCACTGTCAACAAACAGTTATTGCTCTCTGGCTGTCACAGGGTAATACTTTTTTTGTTGTTTATTATTGTTTTTAAAAACTGTTCATGCTTTTCAGCACAAGGTTTTTATTTCATATTTCTACCTGCTACAGAGGCTGAGAAATGTGTCATTTTTCCTTTTCTATGATGTTGATTATAGAATTCTTTTTTAAATCTTCATTAATTTAAGGACAAAGACAAATCTCTACAGTTAAAGTGAAGGGTTTAAGCTTATAAATGTTTTTCATTTCATGTCTCTATCTGCATCAGAGGCTGAGAAATTAATAATAAGGAAACGTTGACATTCTGTGCAGTTTTTCAGGTTTTGGGAGGTTGTTTTGAATCAGTGCTGGGTTTTTAGAGGGACTTTTTCTAGGAGGACTCAGGTCTTAATGGGTTAAAGTCACACAGCTGAATCTAGCAGTTAAACTGGTTGGTGACATGTGCTGCTGGAGGAGTGGAGAGGAACCAGCTTCTGCTCTTCATTCGTTGTGAAAGAAGTAGTTTGAGTAGAATAAGTGGATTTAAAGTGTATAAAAACTGGTGAAGCTGGAGCCTCCTCATATCCAGTAGAAAGAGTCTCTTACTTTGTGTCTGAGGGTCCAGGTCCATCACTGAAGTCTGGAGGAGGATCTTTGGAGCGCTCAGTCTTCACAGACTCAGAGCCGAATACTCCAGACTCTGCTCCGTCCTTCTCCTCCTCCACATCACTCATCTTCTCAAGTCTGACAGGAGAAACACACCTGTCAGTCCTCCACTTCTTATTCATTCACATTTCCTTCATGTGTTTCACAGAGACAGACTGGGCTCAGAAAACCAGAGCAGAGTGCTGCTATAAACCACTCAGAGCTGACCACAGCAGAGTCTGCTTTCATCACTTTTAAACACTAAATTAATTCATCTGAAGACAAAAGTGCAGAGCGCCACACGCTGTGTTAAAGAGAGAAGACAGAGAATAAAATCATCAAGCAGAACTTTTTCAGCGTGTTGTAACCCTGCAGTGAGCTCAGATTCTGACAGTAGAGATAATTCTACTGAAGTCACTTCCTCTCCCCGCCCCACAGCCTCAGATCCACTGACCAACCTCCTCACCCCTCTCACCCATAACAACCAGCAGACTGGGACCATTATCCCCCGTTCTCTTTCCTCGTTGTTGTTGTTGTTGTTGTCGTTTTCTGTTGCTGCTTCCACTGTCCTTACTGTCGTTTATAGTTTTAACATATATACACATATTGTTAAAGAGAGTGTGTTGATGTTATTAGGGCCACCGGGCAATCGCACCAAGCACTGGTCCCATACAGCAATAGCTGTGTGTATTGCACGGATTGTTCGTGTCACAGTGTGTGACATCATCGCTCAGAGTGTAGAGGGAGAGAAAAAATGATCAAAAAATACATTTGAAAACTGCGCTCCAGGTTGCAAATTCCACTCTAAAGAAACAATTTATACATAGAAATGTAGCAAAATTTGTCTTCTCCCTCACAATTCTCTGGTAAAGCTGTCAGAGTTATAGTTTGGGCCTACAACGCACAGATGCGCCACCAACAGCCTCATTGGGTCCCATATTAAAAACGCAGGAAGATTTCTGTAAAAGAAAGATGGAACAGTTTTTTTAGATCGCTCTAACAAAGCTATTTTTTCATTTTTCTTAAAAAAAACATATGTCGACGTTCAGGAAGAACTCAGGACGCTCAAAGTGAAGTCGGATCAATGATAGGTATTATGGTTTTGCCAAAAATGCTTTCTGTTCGAGGCCAGAAATTCCAGTCTGTCCACCTCTGGCTGCTCTCACTAATCCGGAACATTCTACAGCTGCAGTTAATTCTGTTGATTGCTCTGATTGATCCTTTGATCTTTGCTCTGATTACAGTTACAGATACAAGCACACACACATGGGCGTAAGTCCGCACACTCCTCCAGATACACATGCTTCAAACACACACACACACACACACACACACACAGGTAACTATGTGATTTTAATTACACACACACACACACACACACACACACAGTCTTATCTGACTAATCCTTGCTGTCATTCACTGCTCCATGGTCAAAGGTCAGGGCTGTCAGGTATTATACAACAGTTACAACCAGCGGTGGAAGAAGTATTCACATCATGTAATGCAGTAAAAGTATTAATACCTCACAGTAAAAGTCCTGCATTCTAAAAGTATCAGCATCAAAATGTACTTCAAGTATCAAAAGTAAAAGTACTCAGATTGTTCGAAATATTCAGAATATTAATAGATTATTATTATCGATGCATTTATGTCAGCAGCATTCTGCTGTTTAATTATGAAAATACGTATTCACTTTTAATACATTAAATGTGTTTTTCATGTTAAATTTTGACCTGAAAAGTAACTGAAGCTCTTGGCTAAATGTAGTGGAGTAAAAAGTAGAAAATCTACCTGCAACATGTAGTGGAGTACAAGTTACATATGGTGATATATGGTGATATGTATGTTTATATATCCATAAGGCAACAATAATATGTACATAGATATCTCAATGTGAACAGAGCAGTAGAATATAATAAAGGGTTCAAGCATGTGGAAATGGTTTTCAGACACACACACACACACACACACACACACACACAACAGTAAGAGGTGAAAAACAGGAAGGATCAATCCCTCTGTTTACCTTCACTGTCGCCCACACACACACACACACACACAGTCATTTCCTGAACAGGTCGTCGTCGTGTTGAGACATGAAAAACAAGTGATGTTTCAAATATTACAGAAACTATGAATGATATTTGGAGTGAATTCATCAACATGTTTTCTTTCTGGAATAGTTTCATCAGTTTGCTGTGAGTTCTGTCTGTCCTCCACTGTGAGCTCACTGAGGCAGCTTCCTGTTTGTTTAACTGCCAGTAAAGTTCAGTCAAAGTCTCACACACACAGTTTACAGTGTGACAGTCAAATAATAACAATATTAATAATAATAATGTTGATGAACACTCACCTGATCTCTTCTTTCTGCTCTCTGAACCGACGACTGAACACTTCCTCATTTAATCACTCCTCATGATCCTCCCTCTGATTCAGATCTGACGTGTACAAACAGGTACAAGCAGGGCGTCAACACACACACACACACACACACACACACACACACACGTATTTATAATAGAGCAGATATGTAACCAGACATGATCAGTCTAACAGATACTGAGCTTTCTACGAGAATGGGAGGAACAAGAGAAAAGAAAGCCTCTCCTGAATTTTGGTGCACGAAGCTGAACTCCAATCAAAGGAAAAGAAAAAACAGATTTTAAGCCAAAAACATCAAATTGGTACAAAATTAAATATTATATTTAATAATATATATTTACCTTCTGCAGATTACAATAAGTCCTCAAACAGGTGGATTTATTCCATAGGACTCAAAAATAAGATGGATAGGTCCTTCAAAACACTTCAACTTCTACAAACTGCTGGACCTTTTGGTCTTTTATGTACGATCCTGATTCCAAACAAGTTGAGATGTTGTTTCAAACATTTGCTGATTATTTTAGACATAAACTGAAGGAGAGAACTCTACAAAGACGACATATTTAACCTGTTAAAGCCCAGCTGCCTGCCAGTGGGTCAGAGTAGAACCACTTTGTGTTTGACCTAATAAGCTAATTCCTCCTATGTGAAAAGCTTCTTGGCAATAAAAAAGATTTTGTTGTGTTGTGTTTTAGCCTCATGCTAAACAAGCAGAGCTGCAGAAACCTTTCTTACCTTCTCCTCACATTGGCCTCCTGTCTTGTGTTTGACAGAAAGCCTGAGGATGCAGCCACTGCCATCTTGTTCTGGTGACGTCTTTGGAGAGTCAGTGCAGTAGAGATCGAGCGGTGGAGTTCTGCCAACACACCCACCTGACCAACTAGTAGTAGTAGAGTAGTTAGCTGACAACCAGGGGAGCTAACACATAAACATGGTTATCTGGGAGGAGTAGCTAGATGACAGATGAAATAACACCTTCCCTAAATATAGTTATACTAGTAAGAATATTTAGCTGACAGACAAACTCACCAGCTAGCTAAACCAGGTTATGTTAGTGCTATTTTATCGTCTCCGTGGCTACAGACCGCAGTATTATAGGAATATTGTTGACACTTTACCATCAGACAACCCTTAACAACGAAACACTGAAGCCGTTATATTCATATATGCTCTTTTCAAAGCCGACAGGATCTGCAGGTCACCCACTGACCTGATCAGATTAATTAATTTGCTAGTTTTGGTATATAAAACAACAGCTTGAGAGCTAATGGCCTGATTCACCAAAATAAAACACACAGACAATGTTAGTTTGTACCATAGACTGTATAAATAATGGACGTAGTGACCGTGATGTGTCGTTGGTTTGTGGCCCGTTTGAGGCATCAGTTCAGCGTTAAACTCGTCTCCATCTTGTTTCCGGTACGGGGATCAGACCATATCTGGACTGTGGAGGAGGAGAGGGATCTGATCACTGACTACAGCCTCTCTACACCTCAACCTGACTCACTCATGTTAGCATTAGCTGGAGCATTGACTGGGATGTTTATTTTGGCTAGCAAAACACAAAAATAAAATGTATGTTACTTACTTCAGAAAAATCCTTGGTCAAAGTTATAAGACCAAACCGGTAAATGTCCTTTTTTATTTGTAAATAACATTATATATAACTTTATTGACACGTTGCCGTGGATACGCATTGCTCTGCTTCTCTCCTGATGACGGCTCGCCTTGTTAGTGACCTGTCAATCAAAGGTAGCCCCGCCCCAAATCATAAGATTCATTATCTTCTACTTTCTTCTAAATGGGGCCATTATTTACACTATTAACATCAGATTGTCTTGAAGAAATGTTTTACTCCCTAAAACTATACATCAAGTGAGAAGTTTTCTCATTTTGTATTGAAATGAATGGACAGAAATGCTTTTGCAGCCGCCGTCAGCACCCCCTGCTGGAGTTTTTGGTAGAATGCAGCTGGTTGCCTCACTGCTCAGACCCGGAGGTTGCCGCCTGGTTTGTACTCACAGTGTGTTGGCTGTTACCTGAAGCATGGAGGCAGATGGAGGACACGGAGGAGGATGAATGGTGGTAAAGGCTGTGGGCAGATTTCAGGCTGAACACATCTAGATTATTATTATATTATATTATATTATATTATATTATATTGTACTCCTCACAGGGTTCAAGGGGAGTTTTATGGTCCTCTCTCTGATGAGCACAAACGTCTCCTCTGTCACTTTAATCAGACAAAGCCTCAATATATTTAATCATACAGATGTAGTTTTATCTTTAGGTTTAAGCTAAAAACACAAAACACTTCAAATACACGGTAACATGGACTGACACCACACTGAGAGCTAAGCATAGCATGTTAACGTGCCAATCGAGATTAGCATGCTAACACGCTAATCGCGATTAGCATCACACCATTACAAATTACATCAAATTTGAACAGAATTGAATACACACACACACACACAATGAACTGAACTGACCCCAACATCCCAACAAGGAAAGTTCCTGCTAGCTCAGCAGCTCAGACCGGTTCAGACTGGATTAGACCGGTTCAGACTGGATCAGACCGGTTCTGTCAGGAAGCGCGGCGGTGCTGTCACGGACCGTTTGATTTATCAGTGTCCTAAATAAACTGACATTTAGTGTGAAAATAGAGATATGTTAGAACCGCTGTGTGTGTCTGTGTGTGTGTGTGTGTGTGTGTGTGTTTTATTATTTTTGTTAGTTAAGTTACCAAGTTTTGTGTCACATCAAAATACATAGAATGTTTTGTTTTAAATGTGTTATTGTAAGTGAATTAATTTACTTGGCTGTCGTTAAAATCAGCAGAGTGTCTGCAGCAATAAAACTAATCAGACTGCTGTTAAAAGGAAGTGTTCAGGTAACAACTTTCACAATAAAATAAGTCAGACTCCTATAAAAAGGAAGTGTTCAGGTCACAACTTTCACAATAAAACAAATCAGACAAACATTTTCTGAGACTGAATCAGAATCAGTTTATTGCAGTTTAAGTCGGTTTGTAACATTCAAAGAATTTGTCTTGTTGATTTGGAACATAACAATAAACTCAGTAAAAAAATATAAAATGGAAACGTGAAAAACGTGTAAAACAACCAGTTGTTGGAGTGGAACAGCTGGACAGTTTGTGCAGGAATGTGCGACCCTGGTTTGAAACCCTGATTCGCCTCACTGGCTGAAATTATTTCACCAGATTGACACCTGAGAGAAGAGTTTCCAGCTCAGAAAGAAACCGAGTGAAACTCTCTTTTGGCACTAAAGTTCCCAGCTGACGAGACTTTAATTAAAGGGGAAAGGTTTTCAGGTTCTGCCTTCTCAAGTCCACATCTGAAGACTGAACGTGTTGCAGCAGCTGCATCCCTCAGCCCTGGTATATATGTTCTAACATGATGCTAATGTTAGGGGACAATTATTACCAAATATGGCTCCTAAACCTACAAGTACTTGGATTAGTCTTTGAATATGCATCAACCAAGAAGCTCCTTTCTTCTCTGATTATGTTACATTATTTACATCACATTCACTTTCTGATCCTTTGACTTAAGTTTAGTCATTTAGCAGACGCTTTTATCCGAAGCGACTTACAGGAAGAAAAAAGCAAACAATCAAGGCATAGTGCAGTAAGAGCCATTAGTGCATCAATAAGTGCTAGAGACAGTTTACTTTCCCCTGAAGATTTTTGTCACCACAAAAAGAAATTAAGATGCAAAAACGAAATAAACAAACAACATTGCCCTGAGCCAGAGTTCCTGAGAAGCTGTGAAAATCTAAAATGTGCATATCAGGCGTCCAATGGTCACTCAGAAATCTGCTTCAGAGACGTTCTGCCTCCATCTAGTGGCTGAAACAGAGAACAACACTCTGACATCAGTTTGGATCGTCACACTTCAGCTTCTTGTTTCATCTGAGCCTCAGCACTGTGGAAAGGTGTGGATCCAGCTCACAGAGAGCCTCCATCAGGACTGAGCTGGCTGCACTTCCTTTTCTTCTCACCGTGTCGATCACGTCTCGTGCTCTGTCTGCTCGACCTTTCGCTCTGAGTGACTGCATTTCTTCATCATTTATAACGTGAAGCTCCAGGAGTTTATCCAGAAGCTGGTTCAGAACAGGATCAGAGACTCTTTTTACAAACTGTGTCCGAACCAACAACAGCTTATCTTCTGGTGGGTCAGCGTCCTCTGCTGGGACGCTGTGCTCTGCTGGGACGCTGTCCTCTGCTGGGACATTTCTGCCTGCATGTAGAAGATAACCAGGAACAATACTTTTTTAAACAATGACTGATAGAAGCAAATTTCATCTTGAATTGCCGATATCAATAAACAGCCTTGGGGGTCAGAGCAGCAGTGAAGTGCTCAACATATCTGTTCTACTGTGTTGTTTCTATTCTGTCACTGGGGTCCAGAGTGTTGCTGCAGGAGGGTGAAGCCTTTACCTGGCAGATCCACGTCATGTGTCCAGATTTCTCCCCCCTCTTCATCCTGGACCGTCAAAGTCACGCTCTCTGGGATCGGATTCAGTGACACTTGAAATGTTGGATGGTAATTTGGTCCATAGTCTAAGTGAAATTTACTACGCTGAAAAACAGAAATAAACATTTTGAAGCTGTTGAAAATGTTTATCTGGATAAATGCGACTATACTTTCAATACGAAGACAACATGATAATTCTGTTTATGACCATAAGAAGTATAGAAATGAGTTGACTCACCTTCGGCTGTACTTTCAAGTTCCCAGGTGAACAGTGAACCTTGTAGGGTTTACCTACCATCAGTTCACAGTAGGCATGGGTCTGGATGTGCTCAGCACGGCTATGTCTCTCTGTAACCTTTAAGAACAGGACATTTTTAATAATTTAATTTACATTCAGATAGTGAAGCTAATTTCATTTAAAGAACACATTACATCCCATCTGTCTGCCCACAGACTGTTTACACAGAGGAACCCCACGTCTCTATTTCCTGCCGCTGTACAGCATCAAGGCCTAAATATCCAGATCCAGGCTCTAGTTGTGGTGAGATCACACCGAGCCAGAGTCTGTGCAGTAGTGAGTGGAGCCGCGGTGTTGGGACCACAGGTATACCACAGATGGAAGTCCTTCATTTGTGCACCTTGGACTGATTCTAATGGAAGATACAACAGCTGTGTGGACCCCGGCCTCAACGTTTGGTCAGAAGAACCTCTGTCACCACAGGTGGTCTCCGGCTCTCTCTCTGGGGGCTCCCTGCTCCACTCTCCTCTCTGACGCTCCCAACCACTTGAAGTTCAATGTTAGTCTGTTTTAAACAGACACAGGATCTTGCATCCAACTAAGCCTTCTCTTTCTGACCGGCACCACAAGATCACACACAAAATAGTTTGAATTGGCTTTTCCAAGAGCGGTATCAAGTTCCCGCTAAAACACCTGCCTGACCAATCAGGAGTCAGTTACAGCCGTCACTCATTACATCACAGCCCCATTTTATAGAATCAAATAACAATTTAAGACCAAACCGATCAAAATGAACACTAAGAACAAACTGAAAGGACAGAAACCATTTTTGGGAAAGACGTTTTTACCTCTACTTGACCTCTGACCTCCAAGAACTCATTATGTTTAATATAACTTTTTATAAAAGCCACATAACGACTTGAGAGGACTTATATATTATATTATATATAGGAAGGTTTATAAATAACAAGAACAAAGTGTGACTGTCCTGAATCTTCTTGTGGATAAAACAAGACTTTAGACTGACGGGAGGCTCATGTGACAGAAAGCTTTACCTCATTTAGAGGAACGTTGCCAGGCAGCAGTAATACATTGAGAACTGGAAACCTTCCGTCGATAGGTCGGAGGAACAGCAGAACTTGAACCTCTTTTGGCAGTGAGATGTTCAGGAACCTTCTAACAAAATCCCAGACCAGACCAAAGGTGGAGAGGTGAGGAACCTTCACCATCACATGAGTGTCTGAGACCTCCAGCGGCTCCAAGAAGCTCATTCCATCATCAGTGATGTGGACGACAGACAACAGGCCGTCAACACGCAATGCTGAGAGAGAAAACACATAAAGCTGGTTTTAACTTGTAGTACACATGAATCTTTGCAGTTTTACTAATTATTTGGGTTGGTTGATGGTTGATATAAATCAATAAATAAACTGTACAATAAATATATTTGGGGAGTTATATGGATGAGAAAGGGTTTTGTTAACCTCTTACCATTAAAGTCCTTTTTATTGAGAATTGAGGGTTGTGGGCACTGGGTGTTTAGGGGGAGATAGCAGGTAAACAATAAATGCCACATAGAAGTAGTGAGCATCATCTGAAAGCTGTGAACCTGAAGATTAATTGGAGATACAGCTCAACACTGTGAGTCAAGTTGTTCTTATCAATTAATTGATTAACTAAACTAAATTAAGGTGTATAAGGGTTCAGAACATTAATATGTTGCTATCTGAAGTAAATTTCCATGTTCAACTATGTACCATAAGTTGTTACAGCATGTTTTGGGTTGATACCATTTGTTACACACATTTGATGCTGAATTATGCAATTTTATTCATATCGAGAATATATAAAAACCTCTAGAATAATTAATCATTATACCAAGACCTTTGGAACAACATAGAAAAATCCATGCTGAGATTTGGGTTCATAACTTTCATCATTCAGCGATTGGATGACAAGTACTTCTGTTCTTCAAACTGCTGAGAAACCACCATACTGTCAATATACCTAGGAAACCCCCAATAAATAAATAAAATATCCTAACTTTGCAGCGTTATTTATATCCTGACATCCTTGGTGCCTATAGATTCCTTAGATCTTCTAGTTTCAGATGATACCAGTATCTCCAGTATATTCTGTCTTTACCTTCCTCTGTTTCACAGTGTGGCAGGTGGAGTTGACAGACAGCAGCATCATCTGAACTCTCGATTCTGAATAGCGGCCCTGCAGCCGTCCTGCCAGCTGATTGGACGAGGCTCTCGTCCCATATGACAGTGTTGTACTGAAGCTCCGCCTCCTGAGCCAACACAAACACCAGTCCAGTCAAAGCACACTGGAACACACCTGGACGGGGACACCTGAACCTGTAGGACACAGAGGGACGATTACGACCAGCTGGTGCCTGCAAAGTGGAATCACTGAAAGGAGTTGAAGTGACAGTTGATATGTGTGTGTGGAGGTGTTTCTGAAGCTGTTCGACCATCTGACATGTTGAGGTGAAATGTATGTTAAAGTCTAGGCACTGAAAGGAGGTGAAGTGTAGGCACTGAAAGGAGCTGAAGTGTAGGTTAGAGTGTAGGAGCTGAAAGGAGGTGAAATGTAGGTTAGAGTGTATGAGCTGAAATGAGGTAATGTGTAAGTTAGAGTGTAGGCACTGAAAGGAGGTGAAGTGTAGGTTGGAGTGTAGGCACCGAAAGGAGGTTAAGTGTAGGTTAGAGTGTAGGCACTGAAAGGAGTGGGCTTGGTTGAAGGTAGAAGTCTTCTACATTTTGTGATCTGGTTACCTGTATGAAGTCTTTCCAGACTCAGTCAGCAGTTCAGGTGTGAAAATGAACTTTTCCTGAAATTGAAAAAGGAACAAAGAGTTCATTAGAAACGTTGAGACGGGAGCAGAAACTGGACACCAACTCTCCCAGTTGTGCAGGAGCTGTTTTTGGTTTAATGTCTTGAACGCATCATTTTAAAAACTGGGTAAAATAAACTTTTTATGACTTGTGGTTTTGATTGTTTCTCATTAGCGATTAAAATGTCTGCTTTCATCAGAAAGTCTTGCTCTATTGGAAACTGATATCATTTCACATCAACTTTTTCTGTTGTGTATTCTCTCTGTTGTAAACATAAAAGCGGAAACTTTCAAACTAAACCCAGTGTGAAGCATCAGGACAATGAGCTTATACCCTTTAGTAAGTCTCTGAATCTGTTAATGACAAGAAAGCTCTGAAGTTCATTTCTTCACTTGATATCTCCGTCTGATATTGTCCTGTTTTCTTTTTCTTTATCTCTCGCCTTGTTGGTCTTAACTTCTTATATTGTTTATAAAATGTATTTTTTTTAAATTTGTCTAGAAGTGACATGATCCTCACTGATTCACTTTCTGCTCCACTTGCACTCTTTAGTCTATGTATTCACTTCACTATAGTTTGTCAATAATAGATATAAATACATGATAAATTATTATTATTATTCATTAAATGATCTTGCATGACAGCAGGAGTTTCTGAGGAAGAGGAAGGATCACAGAGCGAGTCAAAAACTCATGTTTGTATTGAGAGCCTCTCCACACACCAGCTGCTGCTTGGACTTCTCTGGATCATCAGGACACAGCGGATCCTCTTCATCCACACTCTCCTTCCTGCTGTCCTCAGACTCATCCAGGGTTGGGTTGGACGTGGACGGATCTGGTGGGTGATTAGAGCCGTCAGATGGACAGAAGACACAGCAGATGAATAACAAACACACGTTTGGACTTCCTGATGACCAAACATTCATAAACCTGGAACAACAACATCCCAAGTTCAAGGTGATCAGAGCCCTTTGTAGCATGTCTTTGTCCCAAAGTCAACATGCACAAAAAACATCACGTTTAAGCCAAGATCAAGTCCTAAATCAAATCAAATCAAATCAAATCAAATAGTCTTTATTGTCATTATATAGTTCACTATACAACGAAATTGAAAGTGCCACTGCATAAGGTGCATAGTTATGACAATCATAACACAAAACAACATGAGTAAAAACATTTAAAAAAATACCGAGCTAAACAAGGACAAAAACAAGAACAAGGACATGTGATGTAATAAATAAGTATAAAAATAAATAAATGGATACTTAAAATGCTATAATTCATACATGAGGTAAATTGAGTGTTTTGCACATATCAATTGTATTGCACATGTCCGTTTTATTGCACTTTTTAATTAATTTATCCTGTGTGGGTGTTGAGAGTTCTGGGTGTTAAGAGTTCTGACAGCCCAGGGAAAGAAGCTGTTTTTCATCCTGCTAGTTCTGCATTTAAGGCTTCTGTACCTCCTCCCAGAGGGCAGCAGGCTGAGCAGGTGCTGACCTGGGTGAAGGTGGTCACGGGCGATCTTCCTCGCTCTGGAAAGACATCGGGAGCTGGCGATGTCGTCCAGGGAGGGCAAGGGGCAGCCGATTGTTTTTTCAGCTGACCTAATCACCCTCTGCAGCTTCTTTTTATCAGCTGCTGAGCAGCCAGCAAACCACACAGAGATGGAGAACATTAAGACACTCTGGATGGTGGAGCGGTAGAAGGTTACCAGCAGCTTCTCCTCCAGTCTGTTCCTTTTCAGTACTCTCAGGAAGTGGAGTCGCTGCTGGGCCTTCTTCACCACTGCTGACGTGTTGCTTGACCAGGTCAGGTCCTCTGAGATGTGAGTCCCCAGGAATTTGAAGGTGGGGACCCTCTCCACACAGTCTCCATTGATGAGGAGAGGAGCCGTGTCAGATTTTTGCCTCCTGAAGTCTATGACCACCTCCTTGGTTTTTTTGGTGTTGAGGCTCAGGTTGTTTTTCGCACACCACTCTGCTAGATGTTGCACCTCGTCCCTGTAGGCCGACTCATCATCTCCAGTTATGAGCCCCACTATGGTGGTGTCGTCCGCAAATTTGATTATGGTGTTTGTGGGGTGAGTGGGGGTGCAGTCATGGGTGTAGATGGCATACAGGAGAGGGCTCAGCACACAGCCTTGTGGAGAGCCGGTGCTGAGCGTGAGGGTGGAGGAGTTGTGGGCACCAACCTTAACAGTCTGTGGGCGGTTTGAAAGGAAGTCCCTGATCCAGGCACAGGTGGGAGGGGGAAAGTCCAGGGCAGCCAGCTTGTCCACCAGGATGTCAGGAATGATGGTGTTGAAGGCTGAGCTGTAGTCGACGAACAGCATCCTCACCGAGGTCCCCGGGTGCTCCAGGTGGCTCAGAGCACAGTGGAGGGCTGTCGAGATGGCATCGTCTGTGCTCCTGTTGGTCCTGTATGCAAACTGGTGTGGGTCAAAGGCAGGGGGGAGGCAGTCCTTAGTGTGTTGTGACACCAGTCTCTCAAAACATTTTGCAACTACTGATGTTAGTGCAATTGGTCTGTAGTCATTGAGGTTTTTGACGGTTGAGTTTTTGGGGACAGGGATAATGGAGGCTGACTTGAGACAGGCTGGGACGGTGGCATGTGACAGAGAGAGATTGAAGATCTTAGTGAAGACAGGCGAGAGTTGGCTAGCACAGGCTTTGAGTACTTCACCAGTAACTCCATCGGGACCAGCAGCTTTCCTCATCTTCACTGATCTGAACACTCTACTCACTTGATGTTCCTGGACAGTGAGTGTGTGTGGGCTGTCAGTCTGTGGGGGCAGTGTGGCTGGGTGGGGGCTCATGGCCTCAAAGCGGGCAAAGAAATGGTTTAACTCCTCTGCCAGTGAGGCGTCACTGCTGATGGTAACTGAGGAGCTGCCTTTATAGTTAGTTATCTGTTTTAGTCCTTGCCACACCTGCCGGGGGTTGTTGTTGGACAGGTGTTCCTCTACCTTCTTCTTGTAGGCTACCTTGGCACTTTTAATCCCTCTCCTCAGGTCCGCTCTTGCAGTGCTGTACAGGTCCTGGTCACCCGTCCTGAAGGCGGAGTTACGAGCCCTCAGGAGTGACTGTACTTGGCCTGTCATCCAGGGCTTCCGGTTTGGAAAGACACGGATGTGCTTTTCCACTGTTACATTGTCCATGGAGAACTTGATGTAGGACAGTACAGAGTCGGTGAAGACCTGAAGATTCTGATGCTCAAACATACTCCAGTCAGTGGTGGCGAAGCAGTCCTCCAGCTGAGAGAGAGCACCCTCTGGCCAGGTTTTTACAGTTATTGTAACTGGCTTGGTTTTCCTCCTGAGGGGAGTATATGCAGGGATGAGCAGCAGGGAGAGATGGTCAGACAGGCCCAGATGTGGGAGGGGGACAGCTCTGTAGGCATGCTTAAGATTGGAATAAACCCGGTCCAGTGTGTTAGCCCCTCTGGTGGAACACTGTACATACTGTACAAATCTGGGAAGGACAGTCTTAAGGCATGCTTGGTTAAAGTCCCCAACGATGATCTGTACTCCCTCAGGATGAGCCAGTTGCAGTTTATTGACAGTGTCATGTAGGTGAGTGAGAGCCATGCTAACGTTAGCATCTGGTGGAATGTAAACAGCAGTGATGATCACTACTGTTAGCTCTCTAGGCAGGTAGAAGGGCCTACAGACAACTGTCATAGCTTCAATGTTGGGGGAGCAGTGTGTGTCTGTGATCTTGCTGTTATTGCACCAATCATTGTGGACATAAACACACAGTCCTCCTCCTCTGCTCTTACCCGAGTCTCCGTTCCTGTCGAAGCGGTGGGTGGTCCGACCCGCTAGCTCAACCGTAGCGTCCGGGATTAGCTGGTGTAGCCACGTCTCTGTGATGACCAGCACACAGCAATCGCGAACGGTAGCGTTAGCTGCAAGGTGAAGCTCCAGCTCATCGATCTTGTTAACGATGGATCTCACGTTGGACAGGAAAATGCTGGGTAGTGGGGGTTTGAGCGGCTGTTTCCTTAGCCTGGCTAGCAGGCCCGCTCGGCAACCCCACTTCTGCTTCCGCTCTCTGCGCCGTCTGCGCCGCTTGCCGGTGCCGCCAACAATCCAGGGAGCCCCCGGAGATCGTGCTATAGCCAGCGGGATGTTGTGAGTTTGCTGGAAAACTCTCGAGACAACAGCCTCGTGACGTAGTCCGAGCCTCAGGAGCTCTATACGACTGTACACAGTTGTCGCACACAAGGGGTCGATTCCAAGATAAGGCCGAGTCCATTCAAAAAATTACACCAAAATTAAAAAGACAGACTGAAGACATCATCTTTCCCAACATTAAAACCAGTAGAGAACAGAAGTAAAGTTCTGCTCTGGTTACTGGGATCAACCAGTGCTATAAAACACACAAAACAGCCAGTCTTTACTTATGGTCCTGCTTTAATGACAGAATATGTTTCTTTAAGGTATTATAGTGGCTTTTACTCACGTCCTTCATATCTGTCAGGTGGAGCCCTGAATACTCCGTCATCCAACCTGAAGGGAGAAACACAAATACAGCAGTTATCTGATGAGTTAAATAAATCACCAGAATCACTCTTCTTCTGTACTTTATTTAATGTGTCAAGTGATACTGAGACACCTGGATGAATATGATTGGATGTTACTGGTCAGCTGGTGGCCAACAAGTTTACGGATGAGCTGCTGATCAGTTACTGAAAATGTGACTTCAGCCTGAACAAACTCGACACTCGAATCTCCTCTCACACCTTCAGCTCTGACTCAGCAAAGCATCACTGCAGCTGGAAATACTCTGACTGAATGATAACTGTTTGTTCCAAAATACCACCTGAAACCAACACATGGGTCATCAGTACTGACTGACTCCAACCCTCTAACTGACCACAGAGTCTCCAGTCTGTAGTTTGGACTTTGCAGAAGATCACACAGCAGCTTCACTCCTGAATCCTGCAGCTTGTTGTATTTCAGCTCAAGCTTTCTCAGATGGGACGGGTTGGACTTCAGAGCTGAGGCCAGAGAAGCACAGCTGATCTCTGACAAACTGCAGCCACTCAATCTGAATAAAGGATAAATTATGTGACATTAGAAGACAAAGTTCCTGCTTGAAATCATTCAGTGTTTAATAATGTGTTCAGAGCTGAAGAAGCTTTAGAATGAACAAGTTTATAAAACTCAAAACAGCTGAAGTCAGTAACACAGTAACGTGGAGTAAAAAAAGCAATACTACAGAGGAAAAGTAAACGTCCTGCATTCAGAATCAGACTCAAATAAAATTTTAAAAGTATCAGAAATAAAATATTGTTAATATTAAGTGATATCTGATATTATTGATGCATTATTGTGTTGACCAGTTTAATGTTAAAGCTAGTAAAGATGAAGCTCATTTAATGACTTTATATAATCTATAATAATACATCCTAATTTATTGTTGATTACATTTAGTTTAAATTATCTGAATTTGTAAAGTAAGGAAAGCTGTCAGATAAATGTAGTGCATTAAAAAAATATAATAATTACTCTGAGATGTAGAGGAGGACAAGCACCTTTAATCTGTCTGTCTGCCTGTTTCTCTGTCTGTCACACCATATTCATCTTAGCACACATAGAAAAATTAGTGTCTGACCTCAGAGTCTCCAGTCTGCAGTTTGGACTCTGCAGAAGATCACACAGCAGCTTCACTCCTGAATCCTGCAGCTTGTTGGAGCTCAGCTCCAGCTCTCGCAGATGGGAGGGGTTGTACTTCAGAGCTGAGGCCAGAGAAGCACAGCTGATCTCTGACAAACTGCAGTCCCTCAATCTGAATAATGAATAAATAATGTGACTTTAGAAGACAAAGTTCCTGCCTCAAATCATTCAGTGTTTAATAATGTGTTCTGAGCTGAAGAAGCTTTAGAATAAACAAGTTTATGAAACTCCAAACAGCTGAAGTCAACAGGATGCATGTTAAAAACTGTAAGATAGAAAAAGAGCTTTCATTAATATTAATGACAATGTGCTGTCTGCCTGTTTGTCTCTCGACCTGTCTGTCTCTCGGCCTGTCTGTCTGTCTGTATAGAATCATATTGATATAACTAAATAAAAATGTTGTTAACATTAAACGCTGAATATTGTTGTTATTGTGTGATAGTTCAAATACAGATTCTTTATGTATTTATTGTATTTGTGTACAATCTTTATCATGAGGTGTTAAAACATGAAGGGGACTGTAAGATGAAAACCAAGTGTTTCAGAGGTTCAGAGTGAATGATCCAGTGGAAGATTTTTCTTCTTATATTCAGGTTTTAAATGTGCAGCTCAACACTGCTCTGCCACAGTCAATGGACTAAACCAGTGAAGAAGAAAACAGACTTTAGCATTCAGATCCTAAGTGTGGATCAGTATAATACCAGCCTTATGTCAACACAACTTTCACATCATATTCATCTCAGCACATGAGGAAACATTGTGTCTGACCTCAGAGTCTCCAGTCTGCAGTTTGGACTCTGCAGAAGATCACACAGCAGCTTCACTCCTGAATCCTGCAGCTTGTTGACACTCAGGTCCAGCTCTCTCAGATGGGAGGGGTTGGATTTCAGAGCTGAGGCCAGAGAAGCACAGCTGATCTCTGATAACATGCAGTCCCTTAATCTGAATAAAGGATAAATGATGTGATTTTAGAAGACAAAGTTCCTGCTTGAAATCATTCAGTGTTTAATAATGTGTTCAGAGCCGAAGAAGCTTTAGAATGAACAAGTTTAGAAAACTCCAAACAGCTGAAGTCAACAGGATGCAGGTTAAAAACTGTAAGATAGAAAAAGAGCTCTCATTAATATTAATGACAACATGCTGTCAGCCTGTTTGTCTCTCGACCTGTCTGTCTCTCGGCTTGTCTGTCTGTCTGTACAGAATAATATTGATATAACTAAATAAAAATGTTGTTTACATTAAACGCTGAATATTGTTGTTATTGTGTGATAGTTCAAATACATATTATTTATGTATTTATTGTATTTGTGTACAATCTTTATCATGAGGTGTTAAAAACATGAAGGGGACTGTAAGTTGAAAACCAAGTGTTTCAGAGGTTCAGAGTGAATGATCCAGTGGATGATTTTTCTTCTTATATTCAGGTTTAAAATGTGCAGCTCAACACTGCTCCGCCACAGTCAATGGACTGAACCAGTGAAGAAGAAAACAGACTTTAGCATTCAGATCCTCAGTGTGGATCAGTATAATACCAGCCTTATGTCAACACAACTTTCACATCATATTCATCTCAGCACATGAGGAAACATTGTGTCTGACCTCAGAGTCTCCAGTCTGCAGTTTGGACTCTGCAGAAGATCACACAGCAGCTTCACTCCTGAATCCTGCAGCTTGTTGACACTCAGGTCCAGCTCTCTCAGATGGGAGGGGTTGGATTTCAGAGCTGAGGCCAGAGAAGCACAGCTGATCTCTGACAACATGCAGTCCCTTAATCTGAATAAAGGATAAATGATGAGATTTTAGAAGACAAAGTTCCTGCTTGAAATCATTCAGTGTTTAATAATGTGTTCAGAGCCGAAGAAGCTTTAGAATTAACAAGTTTAGAGGACTCCAAACAGCTGAAGTCAACAGGATGCAGGTTAAAAACTGTAAGATAGAAAAAGAGCTCTCATTAATATTAATGACAACATGCTGTCAGCCTGTTTGTCTCTCGACCTGTCTGTCTCTCGGCTTGTCTGTGTGTCTGTATAGAATAATATTGATATAACTAAATAAAAATTTTGTTAACATTAAACGCTGAATATTGTTGTTATTGTGTGATAGTTCAAATACAGATTCCTTATGTATTTATTGTATTTGTGTACAATCTTTATCATGAGGTGTTAAAAACATGAAGGGGACTGTAAGATGAAAACCAAGTGTTTCAGAGGTTCAGAGTGAATGATCCAGTGGATAATTTTTCTTCTTATATTCAGGTTTTAAATGTGCAGCTCAACACTGCTCTGCCACAGTCAATGGACTGAACCAGTGAAGAAGAAAACAGACTTTAGCATTCAGATCCTCAGTGTGGATCAGTATAATACCAGCCTTATGTCAACACAACTTTCACATCATATTCATCTCAGCACATGAGGAAACATTGTGTCTGACCTCAGAGTCTCCAATCTGCAGTTTGGACTCTGCAGAAGATCACACAGCAGCTTCACTCCTGAATCCAGCAGCTTGTTGGTGCTCAGGTCCAGCTCTCTCAGATGGGAGGGGTTGGATTTCAGAGCTGAGGCCAGAGAAGCACAGCTGATCTCTGACAAACTGCAGTCCCTCAATCTGAATAAAGAATAAATGATGTGACTTTAGAAGACAAAGTTCCCGCTTGAAATCATTCAGTGTTTAATAATGTGTTCAGAGCTGAAGAAGCGTGAACAAGAATGAACAATTATATTAAATTTCAAACAGCTGAAGTCAACAGGATGCAGGTTAAAAACTATAAGACAGGAAAAGAGCTCTCATTAATATTAATGACAACATGCTGTCTGTCTCTCCACCTGCCTGTCTGTCTGTCTCTCTACCTGTCTGTCTATATTATATAATCTTGATATAACTCGATAAAAATGTTCTAAAAAACACTAAATGTGTTATTGCGTGATAGTTTAAATACACACTTTCTTTATGTATTTATTGTATTTGTGTACAATCTTGAAGTGTTAAAAACATGAAGGGGGCTGTAAGATGAAAACCAGGTGTTTCAGAGGGTCAGAGTGAATGATCCAGGAGAGGATTTTTCTTCTTACATTCACGTTTTAAATGTGCAGCTCAACACTGCTCTGCCACAGTCAATGGACTAAACCAGTGAAGAAGAAAACAGACTTTAGCATTCAGATCCTCTGTGTGGACAGTTTTGACACTAATATTGTGACACAGAAAGCACTGAACCCAAAAGCACGAAAGACGCGGAAAGAGGGCTGTTGTCTTGGTGAAACTGAAGATCCTCAGACGATCCACCTGTTGGACCAATCATCGCCATCTTGTCGAAGGGTTGTGGTGTCTTCGCTGGATCCAGCCTGCTGTACCTTCAGATCCAGCCACTGGCTGTCTCCAGGTCCCCCCTTCCAGCTGCCACCGGGTCCACAATGGTGGTGTTGACTTTAGGAATCCACCCAGGCCCATGAGGAGATTACTCTCAACCTGGCTCTCTTGAATGCTAGTTCACCAGCAAACAAGACTTTTAACTTGAATAACTTCTTCACTTCACGTAAATTGGATTTTATGTTCCTGACAGAGACGTGGATTCAAGTGAGTCCATCCAGTTCTCCGAGTTGCTCCCCTCTGACTGTCTCTCTTTTAACTCCCCTTGGAACACCGGCTGAGGTGGAGGAGTAGCATCTATATTTAAATCCAGTTTTCAATGTCGATTGTCACAGCCGATCACTTTCTCCAGCTTTGAGCTGCAGACATTCATTGTGAACTTTTCTACACCCATCCTGCGCGCTGTAGTCTATCGTCCGCCTCAGTTCAATTAGGATTTTATAAAGAACTTCACAGACTTTGTGGCAGGAGTGGCAGTGAACTATGATCTTTTTTAATTGTTGGAGATTTAAATTTTTATGTCTGCTGTGAATCTCGACCCTTGGTGAAAGACTTTCTTAATCTTGTTGACTCTTTCAGTCTTGCTCAGTCTGTGGGTGATGCAACACATGAGAAGGGCCACACTCTGGACCTTATATTTAAGTTTAATAAACAGATAAGCTCCACAGTCAAAACTAGCTTCTTCTAGCTATGTGTCAAAGTACTACTGACAATAGTAAAGGCTTATCTCCCCACAAACGATTTTGAGCAAGTCATCCAAACGTTTATTACATCATGCCTAGACTACTGCAATTCTTTGTTTTTTGGTCTTGACCAGTCAGCAGTCCGCCACTTACAGGTGGTCAAAAATGCAGCCGCCTTCCTGCTGACTAGGAAGAAACGGCATGAGCACATTACCCCCATCCTTGCATCTTTGCAACGGCTACAGAATTTTAGGATACAGTTTAAGGTTTTATTCATTGTTTTTAAGTGTTTAAATGGTCTGGAACGGTCTTATTTATCAGAGCTTTTAAAACCCCACAGTACTTCCAGAGCACTTAGGTCGTCTAACCAGCTGCTCCTGGCCGTACCGCGGTCCAGACTCTGTACTTGTGGGGACAGAGCCTTCTCTGTGGAACAGCCTACCTCTCCAGGTCAGAGGTGCATAGTCTGTTGATGTCATGTCACGCAAAGTGTGTTAATTCTGTTGAGCACTTTTATGTCAAGTTATAATCACTCATGTCTAGTCTTGTCCTTCACTTCCTGTTTTATTTTGTACTTCCTTCCTTTGTGTGATTTTCCCTCCACTGTGATTGTCTCCGGTCCCTGATTCGTCTCACCTGTGTTCCCCTCCCTCCTTGTCTCCCTTTGTCTTGTGTCAGTTCGTCTTGTATCCAATGTGTTTGCCAAGTTCCAGGGTTAATCAGGTTTTGTGTCCTGTTACTGACTGTCTTTTGCTATATTTTGTAAACTCCTTAGTGAGCGTCCTTTGTTATATTTTTGTATCCTCCATGTGAACGCCTTTTGTTTGTATTTTGCAAGGAAAGCCTTTTTTGACCACACTACCGGCTTTTGAGTCCCTGTCCCTGAGTCAAGTTCATGACAGTTGAGCACTTAAAAACATTATTAAAAACCTATTTATTATCCTTGGCATTCAGTTCCAGCTAGGCAATAATCCTTGGCTATTTACTTTTTACTCTTATATACTTATTGTGTATGATTTTATTATTTTTTAATAGCTGGGCAGCACTTTGGTCAGGTGAGGTTGTTTTTAAATGTGATCTATAAATAAACTTTGACTTGAGCTGACTTGGCTTTATCTCAGTACACAAAATAAAGATAGTGTCTGACCTCAGAGTCTCCAGTCTGCAATTTGGACTCTGCAGAAAATCACACAGCAGCTTCACTCCTGAATCCTGCATGTTGTAGTTGTCTCTCAAGTCCAGCTCTCTCAGATGGGAGGGGTTGGACTTCAGAGCTGAGACCAGAGAAGCACAGCTGATCTCTGACAATCTGCAGCCACTCAATCTGAATAAAGAATAAATGATGCACATAAAAATTATTTATGATCCAATCAGATGTGTTCAGGTTATAGATGTGCAGCTCACCATGATTCTGATTAATCAATGAACTCTTCTATGACTTTGTTGTTGTGTTATTGTAGATCATCATCATGTCAGCACAACATTCATACAGCTATTCATGTCGACACAGATTAATAAAATGCTGCTGATCTCAGTCAAGTCACTGGAAGATCAATATCCAAGCAGACATGTTGGACTGAAAACCGCTCATGATTCTTCTGATCACATGACCTTGTGACTGCGTAGGGCAGCTCACTAGGTTAATGTGATTAACAGGACAGGTCCACATGTGTTCAGTCTGTCTTACAGCTACATGCGATGTGGACATTAAGAGAGCTGTTGCTGACAGTAATCATTCCTGTCCACACAGTGTGAACTGGTCCCTTGAGAAAACAACCACATTCAGACCTTGAACTAAGACTAATGTGAAGCTACAGCAGTGTGAGTGAGATAGGATCAAGCTGCAGCTCAACAAGGAAACACTGGCCAACACTGAATACGGAACTGATATGTGATGGAGTTGTTCACAACCTGATGTGACTTTGAGTTAGTGCAACACTTGTTTGTTGAAGAGTTCTGCAGCTTTTGACTTCATCCAGCTTCTAAAACTTTACTGAACTTTATGATCCAAAGTTCTCAGAGAGAAGAGAGTAAACAACCCTCTATTGTAGAAAGATAAATGAAGCTTGTTTCTAACAATCAAATCATCAGATCTTCAAAAACCTCATTCAGGTTCAGAAATATTAAAACAATTTTAAATGTCATCACATTAATGCACAGTAAAATCAAGAAAATATATGGACCAAAACATGTAAACATCAGTCAAAGATTTGAACTGAGAATAAACCAAAAGACGACATAATCTACAGCTTGTGAACTGACCTCAGAGTCTCCAGTCTGCAGTTTGGACTCTCCAGTCCAGCACAGAGCTTCACTACTGAATGCTGCAGGTCGTTGTCCCTCAGGTCCAGCTCTCTCAGATGGGAGGGGTTGGACTTCAGAGCTGAGGCCACGACTTCACAGTGAATCTCTGAGAGGTCACAGTCAGAAAGTCTGTCATGACAGAGAAATGACAAAATGTTATTGTGGAAGAGGACACTTTATATGTTCTTAATGCAGCTGATGATAAAACCCTTTGACCTGTTTGGATGAACATTGGCTCTTCAAAGGTTCTGCTACTCTGATCTCAGTGTGTTTGAGATGAAACTAGAAGTTTGATCTCTCTCTCTCAGACCTGCAGACTTTTGTCTTTGTTTCTCTTTAATCTTGTCAGATGAAAGCTTCAATAACGGCGGCAGTCTGTCAGCTGGTCTGATCTCATGTCTGTCTTCACAAAGTTTACATGACACGTCTTCACTAGAAAACCATGTTCAGAACTCAGTGAACAATGAGAGCTGGAAAGAGGATCTCTTTGTTAGCTTCCAGCTTCTGTCAGCTTCATTTACAGCATCAGACCTGTACAGCAGTAAATATTAATATCTGTCAATATTTTGGGACTAAAATGTATTCAGCAACACAATGAACAAAGTAATAGTTGAATTGTTGTGTGATGTGTGTATGAGATCTCGTAAAGAGACTAAACTGGACCATTGTGCTCTAATAAACTCATCAGAACTCTGTTATTGGTGGAAGGTGTTCATTTCCTGCTGCTTCTCTTCTCTACACCAACCACAGACAGAAAACTACACTTATTGTCTGTCACAATCTGTCTGCTAATGTGGCTAATGCTAACGTTAAACTTTAGACAGAATGGATTAATATTCTCTACTTATGCTACCAAATCACTGTTATAGCATTCAGCCTCATCACATCACTGTCACAGTGGCTGCTTCAGTTCATCTGCACTTTAATAAGAACAATAATAATAATAATAATAACAACAACAACAACAACAATGATAATAATAATAGAAGAAAAAAATATTTTATCAATACAGAAATTGTCAAAAACAAGTTAACAAAGTACTTTAAAGACAATAAACCAAAATAAGAAATAATTGATAACCTTCATGTGTGATTAAATTAGACACATTGCAGAACCGACATGTGTAATAATAACTTTAATATATTCACTGATAACTGTGAAATACTAAGTCCTTCATTTGTTTCAGCAGGTTTGCATGTTTCCTCCATCATCCAAGGGAAGATGAAGTGAAGAAAAATGGAATAATTATGAGAAATAAACATAATAACTATGTTCATTAAGTTGACAGCTGGAAACAGAACCAATTGAAACAACGCAGGAACATCAAGAACAATGTAATTAACACATGGAACACTACTTAATAATAATAATACAGGACTTTAGAGATCATATATCACAAGAACTAAACTATTAATCTCCACTAATTCATAATGATGATCACATCTGACTTACACAAACTTTCTGCAGTTCCTCACAGCTGGAATCAGTCTCCGTCGTCCCTCGTCTGATGTCTTGTACTTCTTCAGGTTCAACTCATCCACAACCTCCTCTGACATCTGCAGCATGTAGGCCAGAGCTGAGCAGTGGATCTCAGAGAGTTTCTTCTTTGATCTGTTCTCTGACTTCAGGAACTCTTGGATCTCCTGATGTACTGAGAGGTCGTTCATCTCCGTCAGACAGTGGAAGATGTTGATGCTTCTGTCAGGAGAGAGCTCCTCAGTGTTCATCTTCTTCAGGTTGTTGATGGCTCTCTGGATGACTTCTGGACTGTTGTCTGTCTGACCCAGCAGGCCTCCTAACAGTCTCTGGTTGGACTCCAGAGAGAGGCCATGAAGGAAGCGGACAAACAGGTCCAGGTGGCCATTTTTACTTTCAAGGGATTTCTCCATGGCTCTCCTCAGGAAGACATCCAGAGATAACCCCCAATATGTCCCCAGAAAAGCCCTCAGTACCTTTTTGTTCCTGGTGGTGTAACAGTGGAACATGTAGACTGCAGCCAGAAACTCCTGAACACTCAGATGAACGAAGCAGTAGACTGTTTTCTGGAAGATCACACTCTCTCTTTTGAAGATCTCTGTACATACTCCTGAGTACACCGAGGCCTCTGTGACATGGAGACCACAGCGCTCCAAGTCTTCTTGGTAGAACATGATATTTCCTTCCTGCAGCTGTTCAAACGCCAGCCTCCCCAGCTTCAGAAGAACTTCTCTGTCAGCCTCCGTCAGCTCCTGTGGACTCGTCTCATGTCCCTCATCATACTTCTGCTTCTTCTTCTTGGTCTGAACCAGCAGGAAGTGTGAGTACAGGTCAGTCAGGGTCTTGGGCAGCTCTCCTCTCTGCTCTGTAGTCAACATGTGGTCCAGAACTGTAGCAGTGATCCAGCAGAAGACTGGGATCAGACACATGATGTGGAGGCTCCTGGATGTCTGGATGTGTGAGATGATTGTGCTGGAGCGCTCTTCATCACTGACCCTCCTCCTGAAGTACTCTTCCTTCTGGGCGTCAGTGAAGCCTCGTACTTCTGTCACCCTGTCGACACACGCAGGAGGGATCTGATTGGCCGCCGCGGGTCGGGAAGTTATCCAGACGAGAGCCGAGGGAAGCAGATTCCCCTCGATGAGGTTTGTCAGCAGCATGTTGACCGATGACTTCTGTGTGACATCAGACACAACCTCCATGTTGGTGAAATCCAGAGAAAGTCTGCTTTCATCCAGGCCGTCAAAGATGAACAGAAGTTTAGAGACGGCGAGCTTCTCTGCTGGGACCTTCTGTAATGTTGGATGGAAAACATGGAGCAGCTCCAGAAGACTGTACTGCTCATCTCTGATCAAGTTCAGCTCCCTGAAGGAAAGCAGAACCACCACACTGACATCTTGGTTCTCCAAACCCTCTGCCCAGTCCAGACTGAACTTCTGCACCGAGAAGGTTTTTCCAATGCCAGCGACGCCGTTCGTCAGAACCACTCTGATGGGTCCCTGTTGGTCAGGTAAGGCTTTAAAGATGTCCTGGCACCTGATTGGAGCGTCGTGGATGGTCTTCTTCTTGGAAGCTGTCTCAAGCTGCCTCACCTCATGTTGGGTATCAACCTCTTCACTCTGTCCCTCTGTGATGTAGAGCTCAGTGTAGATCCTGTTGAGGAGGGTTCCACTTCCTGTTGCATCACTTCCTTCAGTCACACGTTCACATCTCCTCCTCAGACTGATCTTATATTCATCTAAAACCTCCTGCAGACCACCGTCCCCTGTAAAACAATAAAGAAGCTCTAATTATAAATTGTGTCTTCAGTCCCAAACAACGATTTTAGAATAAAAAGAGAAGGAGATTTTTTAAATGTAACAAATGCTGCAACACAAGAAGAATCCTGTTTTCAGACATGAAGACATCAGCAGACAGAGTGACAGTCTTACTGGTTCTGGGTCTTTTTCCACACTGGGGACAGGAGTCTCCTGGTGAAGCAGACTGGTCCCAGTATGAGCTGATGCACCGTCTGCAGAACCAGTGTCCACAGCTGGTAGAGACGGGATCCTTCAGGACGTCCTGACAGGAAGAACAGCAGGACGGCTGCTCCTCCTCACAAACAAGCCTCCTCTTCTTCTCCTCCTCCTCTCTGTGGACACAAAGACATTTACTTTGGAAAGAAAAACTTTAATGTTATTGCAGTAAAACATTTCACCAACACAGCAGAAAGCTGCCACATCTCCTGAGTGTTTGGAGGTGAAAGGTCGCAGTCCCAGACGCCACCTGCTGTTCTGGTTGCTGTCAGTCAGCGTGCTCTCATGGACGCTTCCATCATTTATGATGGAAACAAGATCATGATGCAAAACATTCATGTCTCTATGAAGGACAGCGAGAGACGAGTGACCCAGAGTATTAAGAGCCTACAGACCTGCTGCTCCACATCTGTAGTTACAGCAGGATGAAGACAGACTAACTGCTGCACTGTCAACAAACATAGTTATTGCTCTCTGGCTGTCACAGGGTAATACTTTTTTTGTTGTTGTTTATTGATGTTTTTTACAAAAATGTTCATGCTTTTCAGCACAAGACAATGATTTACAGTTAAAGCCAGAGGTTTTTATTTCATATTTCTACCTGCTAAAGAAGCTGAGAAATGTGATCATTTTTCCTGTTCTATGATGTTGATTATATAATTATTTTTTAAATCTTCATGAATTTAAGGACAAAGACAATTCTCTATAGTTAAAGTGAAGGGTTTAAGTTTATAAATGTTTTTCATTTCATGTCTCTATCTGCATCAGAGGCTGATAAATAAATAATTAGGAAACGTTGAGATTCTGTGCAGTTTTTCAGGTTTTGGGAAGTTGTTTTGAATCAGTGCTGAGTTTTTAGAGGGACTTTTTCTAGGAGGACTCAGGTCTTAATGGGTTAAAGACACACAGCTGATTCTAGCAGTTAAACTGGTTGGTGACATGTGCTGCTGGAGGAGTGCAGAGGAAGCAGCTTCTGCTCTTCATTCATTGTAAAAGAAGTAGTTTGAGTAGAATAAGTGGATTTAAAGTGGATAAAAGCTGGTGAAGCTGGAGCCTCCTCATATCCAGTAGAAAGAGTCTCTTACTTTGTGTCTGAGGGTCCAGGTCCATCACTGAAGTCTGGAGGAGGATCTTTGGAGCGCTCAGTCTTCACAGACTCAGAGCCGAATACTCCAGACTCTGCTCCGTCCTTCTCCTCCTCCACATCACTCATCTTCTCAAGTCTGACAGGAGAAACACACCTGTCAGTCCTCCACTTCTTATTCATTCACATTTCCTTCATGTGTTTCACAGAGACAGACTGGGCTCAGAAAACCAGAGCAGAGTGCTGCTATAAACCAGTCAGAGCCGACCACCGCAGAGTCTGCTTTCATCACTTTTAAACACTAAACTAAATTCATCTGAAGACAAAAGTGCAGAGCGCCACACGCTATTAAAGAGAGAAGACAGAGGATAAAATCATCAAGAAGAATTTTTTCAGCGTGTTGTAACCCTGCAGTGAGCTCAGACTCTGACAGTAGAGATAATTCTACTGAAGTCACTTCCTCTCCCCGCCCCACAGCCTCAGATCCACTGACCAACCTCCTCACCCCTCTCACCCATAACAACCAGCAGACTGGGACCATAATTCCCCCGTTCTCTTTCCTCATTGTTGTTGTTGTTGTTGTTGTTTGTGTTTTCTGTTGCTGCTTCCACTGTCCTTAGTCGTTTATAGTTTTAACATATTGTTAAAGAGAGTGTGTTGATGTTATTAGGGCCTTGGGGCAATCGCACCGAGCACTGGTCCCATACAGCAATAGCTGTAGGGACCAGTGCTGCACTACTGTTATACTGTGGATTTCTTCTTCTTCCTCTTCCGGATGCAATTTCGTCCCGCTACTAGTCCTACAACTTGAAGAGTTGCAAGACAAATTACATATCAAAACGTGCGGTTTGATCGGGATCGGTGTGCTATTACTTTTCTCTACAGAATACAAATTTTTCACAACATAAGTCGCAAAAAACTGCCCAAAATTTTGCATTGAAATGAATGGGTCGGCAGACAAAAAATGAGCGAAAAAGAACAATAATTGGAGATTTTTAAATGTGTACTTCTCCGGCATAATTTCACCTAGAGACTCCACTTAAACTTTAAACAGTAGACACAAGTCTTGTGTGTCGGTGTATTAATCCACATTTCGATAGGTCATATAGTTTTTTATCAATCCCTGTTCAATGACCATGATCATTTTTGGAGAAATTCTGAGATTATAATGGGTGTGTATTGCACGGAATGTTCGTGTCACAGTGTGTGACATCATCGCCAGAGTGTAGAGGAAGAGAATAAATTGTCAAAAAATAAATTTGAAAACTGCGCTCCAGGCCGCAAATTCCACTCGACAGAGATAATTTATACATAGAAACGTAGGAAAATTTGTCTTCTCCCTCACAATCCTCTGGTAAAGCTGTCAGAGTTACAGTTTGGGTGTAGGACGCACAGATGCGCCACCAACACGCACAACAGCTCCCATATTAAAAACGCAGGAAGATTTCAGAAAAAGGAAAAAAAAACAGTTTTTTTAGATCGCTCTAACAAAGCTATTTTTTCATTTTTCTTTTAAAAAAAACATATGTAGACGTTCAGGAAGAACTCAGGACGCTCAAAGTGAAGTCGGATCAATGATAGGTATTATGGTTTTGCCAAAAATGCTTTCTGTTTGAGACCAGAAATTTCAGTCTGTCCACCTCTGCTGTCACTAAGCCGGAACAGGTGCCAGTTAATTCTGTTGATTGCTTTGATCTGAATGCCTTTGATCTTTGATGTGATTACAGTTACAGGTAAGCACGCACACTCCTCACACATGCATACACATGCTTCAAACACACGCACACACGCACGCACACACACACACACATTTACATTTAGCAGACGCTTTTATCCAAAGAGACTTACAGGAAGAGTAAAAACAAACAAACACACACACACACACACACACACACACACACTTTGGGGTTAAAGGACATAGTTTTAAATCTCTGAAGAATCTCATCATAGTGTACACACACCGGCAGTAGCCCCCGTGGCCCTTTCAAAATTTCCCCAGAGGAAATTTTCTAGTTTCCTTTACTGTCCTGAGTCATTGTACCAGATTTCTTTTGTTTTTTATTATGTAAAGTGTCTTTGAGCACCATTTAAAGTGCCATAGAAAATGTATAATTACTATTAATATTTTCATTGCTGTGAGTAATGGGCTTTTCTTGTATCAAAAGAGCTAAAAATGAACAAATCATTTACTAATATTAATATTATTTATATTTTATATGTTTTTTTGTATCTTTACTCTATTCCATTTTATTATTCTATTTTTATAACCTTTTCTGTTTCACTGTGTACTTGTGCTGCTGCAACACTTGAGCTTCCCCCACAGAGTCAATGAAGGAATATCTGATCTGATCTTATCTGACTGCTCCAAGGTCAAAGGTCAGGGCTGTCAGGTATTATGCAACAGTTACAACCAGCGCTGGAAGAAGAATTCACATCCTGTACTGCAGTTAAAGTATTAATACCTCACAATAAAAGTACTGCATTCTAAAAGTATCAGAATTGAATTAATTTATGTCAGCAGCATTCTGCTGTTTAATTATGAAAATATGTATTCACTTTTAATACATTAAATGTGTTTTTCATGTTACATTTTGACCTGAAAAGTAACTGAAGCTGTCGGCTAAATGTAGTGGAGTAAAAAGTAGAAAATCTACCTGCAACATGTAGTGGAGTACAAGTTACATATGGTGATGTGTATGTTTATATATCCATAAGGCAACAACAATATGTACATAGATATCTCAATGTGAACAGAGCAGTAGAAGAGAATAAAGGGTTAAAACATGTGGAAATGGTTTTCAGACACACACACACACACACACACGCACACACAGAGTCATTTCCGCAACAAGTCGTCGTCGTGTTGAGACATGAAAAACAAGTGATGTTTCAAATATTACAGAAACTATGAATGATATTTGGAGTGAATTCATCAACGTGTTTTCTTTCTGGAATAGTTTCATCAGTTTGCTGTGAGTTCTGTCTGTCCTCCACTGTGAGCTCACTGAGGCAGCTTCCTGTTTGTTTAACTGCCAGTAAAGTTCAGTCAAAGTCTCACACACACAGTTTACAGTGTGACAGTCAAATAATAACAATATTAATAATAATAATGTTGATGAATACTCACCCGATCTCTTCTTTCTGCTCTCTGAACCGACGACTGAACACTTCCTCATTTCTCACTTCCCATGATCCTCCCTCTGACTCAGATCTGACACACACACACACACACACACACACACACACACACACACACACACACAAACACACACACACACACAGACAGTAGTGCAGTTATGTAACCAGCAGCTTTCTGAGAATGGGAGGAAAGAGAGAAAAGAAAGCCTGTGCTGAATTTTACTGCACAAAGCTGAACTCCAATCAGATTTACTTTGTGTTATTGAGATAATTTATGATAAACAGAGGTGGAAGAAGATCTGAAGGACAGCTCATTTTATACAGTGCTACTATGGGGACTAACACCATCACACATGAATAAAATGATCCGTAACTGAAAACCACCAGTCACTACACACTCCACATGATGTGGTTCTAAAGGAAAAACATGATTTTAAGACAAAATCACATCAAATTGGTACAAAACTCTACAAAGACGACATATTTAACCCGTTAAAGCCCAGCTGCCTGCCAGTGGGTCAGAGTAGAACTACTTTGTGTTTGAGCTAAAAAAGCTAATTCCTCCTATGTGAAAAGCTTCTTGGCAATAAAACATATTTTGTTGTGTTGTGTTTTAGCCTCATGCTAAACAAGCAGAGCTGCAGAAACCTTTCTTACCTTCTCCTCACATTGGCCTCCTGTCTTGTGTTTGACAGAAAGCCTGAGGATGCAGCCACTGCCATCTTGTTCTGGTGACGTCTTTGGAGAGTCAGTGCAGTAGAGATCGAGCGGTGGAGTTCTGCCAACACACCCACCTGACCAACTAGTAGTAGTAGAGTAGTTAGCTGACAACCAGGGGAGCGAACACATAAACATGGTTATCTGGGAAGAGTAGGTAGATGACAGATAAAATAACACCTTCCCTAAATATAGTTATTCTAGTAAGAATATTTAGCTGACAGACAAACTGACGCTCCTCCTCAGTGACTTTGATCAGAAGTCCCACAGAGGGAGTTTTAGCTTCAGGTTTTATCTGACAACACCATACAAACGTCTCCTCAGTCACTTTAATCAGACAAAGCCTCAATACATTTAATCATACAGATGTAGTTTTAGCTTTAGGTTTAAGCTAAAAACATAAAATACTTCATATACAATCCCTCTCACCCCCTCCACAAAACACTGGACAAGCTACAGAGCAGCTTCAGCAACAGACTCATTCAACCTGCTGCTCCAAGAACCAGACAGGAAGTCGTTCCTTCCTTCTGCAATAAGACTCTATAATTCATCTACCTCTGCCAGAACCAACATTACTGAAATGCACTAAATCTACGCATGACACATTGCTATGTTATTAATATTATTACTACTACTATTATTATTATTATTATTATTATTATATATACTGTTGCTGACATTACTATTATTATTATTACTATATACTGTAATATACTACTATTATTATTATTATTATTATACTGGCCTTATTTATTATTATTATTATTATTACTATTACTATTATTATATATTTATATATTATATGTCATATTATTTTATTTATAATTATTTTATTTATTTTTATTTTATTTTATATTGTTGCTATTTATTATTACATAATATATTATATATTATATGCTGTACTATTATTATTATTATTATTATGATATACCGTCTAGTCACTATAGCATTGTTGCCATCATATCATAGTGTCCTTGTTCTATTGTGTGTTTTTTTTCTATTGTTGTTTTTATTTATTCTACCTCAGTATTTTATTGTATTGTATTTTATTATCTATCCATCCATCCATCCATCCATCCACAGTAACATGGACTGATACCACACTGAGAGCTAAGCTAATGTCGCTAGCATGCTAACACGCCAATCGCGAATAGCATGCTAACACGGTAATCGCGATTAGCATCACAACCTTCACAAATAACATCAAATTTGAACAGTATTCAATACACACACACACATGTATTTACCTTCTGCAGATTACAATAAGTCCTCAGCCGTATGGTTTTATTCCGTTGACTGAAATTATAGAAATATTCGCTAATTCTCTGTCAACATCAACTGACTTCTCATAGCTAATGCTAGCTAACGTTAGCTGCCTCTGCTTGAGGCCTGACGAGCCTGAAGCTCCGACAGCTGCTGTTATTTCTACAACTCGGCTAAAACTTTGATTAAGCAGTAAAATAGTACTTACATGTCTTAAAGAAAGTACCGTTATATTTCCTGGGCGACTTGCAGAACTGAACTGACCCCAACAAGGAAAGTTCCTGCTAGCTCAGTAGCTCAGACCGGTTCAGACTGGATCAGACCAGTTCAGACTGGATCAGACTGGTTCAGACCAGGTCAGACCGGTTCAGACTGGTTCAGACCAGTTCAGACTGGATAAGACTGGTTCTGACTGTTTCAAACTGGATCAGACCAGTTCAGACTGGATCAGACTGGTTCAGACCAGTTAAGACCGGTTCAGACTGGTTCAGACCAGTTCAGACTGGATAAGACCGGTTCTGACTGTTTCAAACTGGAGCAGACCGGTCCTGGCTGGTTCAGACAGCGATGACATCACGGGACCGTTTGATTTTCTGCAGTTAAATACTTTTTTAAATTTTTATCATAACTCTATTTACTTTCTTTCTGCTTCATTTAATTATTTGCCTGCAGTTCTATTTTATAGTCTTTCTTAATTAATTTTCCTGAAATTATGTATATTTTTTATTGTTACTTTTACATTAGGTATTCATTCTTTATTTGTTTTATTTTATTTAAGTAGTTTATTTATTAATCTGCCTACAGTTATGTGTTGTTATTCTAATTACTTTTACTTTATTTTTATTTGTTTTCCTGCAGTTATTTACATTTTTATTAAAAGTTTTACATTATGAAGAAAATGAAAAATTAAATAAAAGTAATTATAATATTTGTTTTGTATATTTTCATTATTATTATTTTTACATGATGTATTTTTAAGTTATTTGCCAGCAGTTATATATTTCGTCATTATTTATACTTTCTTTATTAATTTGCCTCCAGTTATGTATTGTTAGTATAATTACTTTTACTTTCTTTTTTTATTTGTTTTGCTGCAGTTATGTATAATTTTTACTGTGACTTTTACATTATGTATTTTGCTTTTTTATTTAATTAAAACTACTTTTACATAATTTATGTATGTTTTTATTTGTTTACCTGCATTTATATATATATATATATATATATTTATTACTTTTACTTTATGTAGTTTGTTTATTCACTTGCCAACAGTTATACATACATATATATATCTTTTTATTATTTCTAAATTTTACCTTACATATTTTTAACTGCAGGTAATATATTAACATATATTAACATATTTATTCATATCTTTATTGTTTATTTATGTATTTATTTTTATTTGTTTGCCTTCAGTTATTAAATAATTACATGCATGCATTCAGTTACTAAATACAATATACATGCTAATTTGTTTGTTTCTTATGAAATATAAAATAATGTTAATAATCATGGATTATGTCAAAATCAAACACTGAAAGTATTGCATTAAAAATAGACGGAGACACAACAATTTGAGTTTCACAAAAATAAAAAAATGCATTTTGAATATTCAGCACTTCAGATAAATCTGTGTTTTTTTAAATGATAAGTCATTTAGTTTTAATAAGATGATATTCAGTCTGATGGAGCTGTGATGTTGCAGGTTTTACAGCAGGTGGCGCCAGAAACACAGTGATGGTTCCCTGAGTGGTGAAAAAAAGTACACTTTTATATTTATTTGTTTCATCTGAAAACAGAAAAAAAGATTCCAGTGCGTCGCTTCAAATCACAGTTTGGACATTTCCACCATAAAATTCCTGCTTTGGCATAAATAAAAAATTCCACCAGGATAAAGAAAACTAACTGTTTGATGGTGTTTAAGTGTAAATTCTCCACTTTTTAATAATAAAGTGTCTCAAAAAGTTGTTTTCTTGTTGTCTGCTTTAACCCTCTGAACCCCAACAAGCAGCTTCAGAGCATTTATTTCTCTTTTTACATCCTCCTATAAATCTATAGTCCTGCAGCTTTATGGAGTCAGCACAATCAGAACGACTCCAACAGTCTTTGTGCAGAAAAACACAGTTAGAATGACAGAAAACAGAAAAAAAATGTCTCTGATATATCATATTTTTTAGACATGAATAAAACTGAATTTCTATAGAAACATTTTCCAAGTGTCCACAATTGTCACGAATGTAGTAAAACCAGTTTTCTCCACTTATTGAACTATTGTCATGTTCCCAGCCTCTCCTGTCCTCTCCTCTCTGCTCTGTGTAAACAGCCTCTCCTGTCCTCTCCTCTCTGCTCTGTGTAAACAGCCTCTCCTGTCCTCTCCTCTCTGCTCTGTGTAAACAGCCTCTCCTGTCCTCTCCTCTCTGCTCTGTGTAAACAGCCTCTCCTGTCCTGTCCTCTCCCCTCTGCTCTGTGTAAACAGCCTCTCCTGTCCTCTCCTCTCAGCTCTGTGTAAACAGCCTCTCCTGTCCTCTCCTCTCTGCTCTGTGTAAACAGCCTCTCCTGTCCTGTCCTCTCCCCTCTGCTCTGTGTAAACAGCCTCTCCTGTCCTCTCCTCTCTGCTCTGTGTAAACTGGTTTATTTTAAATGACACATGGAGAATAAAGAGATTCTGACACTAAAATCAACATTTAACACAAGTAACGGACACTTTTTACAACAGATGATGCGTTCAAGGACCGTCAGAAAGTCCTTGAACCACTGACGATAGCGTCTGTTTTAACACTTTCTCTCTCTCTCTATGATGAATGTTGGATTGAAGGTGATTTTTTAAAGAGAACACAACAGACTGGTGTGTTTATAGAAGCCGCTCCGTCCTTTCACTGTCTCTATAGAAGCGTGGCATGTGCAATATCATTGACCCTGCAAAGCTCAGGACAAGCACATTCTATTGAGTCCACACACACACACACACACACACACACACACACATTCTTGTACTTCTATCTTTGTGAGGACCCTCATTGTAACAGTGAATTCCCTACCAAGGTTATAATAGTTTTGGATTTTTCATTAGTTTTAGTTTTAATTTCGTTGTGAGTTTTTTCTTTTCAAATCCAGTTAGTTTTAACTAGTTTTTAGAGTGAGTTTTCTAGTTTTAGTCTAGTTTTTATTAGTTGTAGTGTTTTGTAATGAGGTATTTGTTGGGTGGGAGATTAAAAGAGGTCACAGTAAATGTTTCCTTTATTTCCTTTGTCTGATCCATCTTCATTATGTATGAAAAAAGTTGAACACAAAGAGGAAAACGAAGGACATTTTCACTATAATTGTAGTTAGTTTTGTAACCACACAATACAGTTTCAGTTAATTATCATTATCATGTAACCTTTAACCCTTAAAACAAAGTCTGGAACCTCAAAAAAAAGCCTTTAAAGAAGTGAGGACCGGCCCAAATGTCCTCACTCTGTTGGTTAAAAACTTGTTCCGGTCCTCACTATGTAGGAAGTACAAGAACACACACACACACACACACACACACACAGAGCAGAATCAGCAGACAGGTCGGGATGAAGGGAAACGTCGAGGCAGCAGAAACCTTTAGAGCCGCTCTTTGTCCCCTGACGTATATATTGGGGGGTCCAACTTTTTCTCTGTTACACTGTGTGTGTGGTTGTGGGCCAGGTTGGACAACATCCAGTGGGCAAAGATGTCGCAGTACTCTGGAAAGGTGAGTGACGACAAGAGGAACCGTGTTTTAAACCTGCAGATTTTTCAGACAAATCAACAACAAAGTCGTTGTTGATTTGTCTGAAAATCTGCACATAAAGCTGCAGGATTATAGATTTATAGGAGGATGTAAAAAGAGAAAGAAACGCTCTGAAGCTGCTTGTTGGGGTTCAGAGGGTTAACGCGGACAACAAGAAAACAACTTTTTGAGACACTTTATTATTAAAAAGTGGAGAATTTACACTTAAACACCATCAAACAGTTTGTTTACGATTGTAAAAACAGTGAAACGTCTGTGAAATATTACTGGGGGCAACTTTCCACCAAACTCAACTAAATCTTCTTTAGATTTAAGTGAAATTTTAACCCGGTTTCACGTAGTTCTGGTTCAGGAACAAGCATCTTTCCACCAAACTTCACTCAATTTCATTTATATTTAAAGAAGCTTTTCAGACAAACTCCACTCTGAAACTTTACTGTTTTATTTGTCTGCTTAATAAACATTTAACCCAGAAATTCAAAAAGTTTTGTGTCAGGTGAAGTGTAAGTATCACCGGCAGTTAAAATCGCTTGATTTTTTTTTTTTTTTTTTTAACAGATTTTGGTTTAGCAGCTGAAGTTCTGAAGGGAAATATTTTCAGCTGCAACTTCTGAATGAATTCATCATCAATTATCTTTTTTCATTAATGTCTAGATTAATCATTGAATCATTTCATCCATAAAACAGCAAAGAAAATATCACAAAATGTCTTGTCGGACAAAACCCAAATATTTATAATTTTATATGTAAAACAAGCATTTTCTGAATTATTTAGCATGAAGAATTAGTTCAACTTTAAACACATGATTGTTTTTTGATGATTGGTTTTTCTGTAGTTGATACTCAGTTAAATGTTTGATTGTTTGTTTATTTCTAAATTAAATTTTTTTTATTTAAATGTAATTTTTTAAAGAAGGTCCTCAATATTCATTATTTGGAGGACATGAATAGAAATAACTTAACTTTGACACTTTAACAAGAAACTTTCCAACTAAACTTCAGTTAAAAAGCAAACGTGACACTTATTTTTGTTGATTTTTTAGTTTCGTCTCCGTCATGTGTTCCATATTCTTCTGATTTATCAAAAAGGGATTTTCTTCAAACAGAAACTCATTCGCTTTTCTTCTGATTTTAGTGGAAACTAAAAAATGAATATGGTTTTAAAGATGTTATGCTTAAAATACGAGCGTCTTTCCACCAACTTTCTTTAAACTTTAGAAATGTTTTGTTTTAAAGCTGTTAAGCTCAGAAACAAAACGTCTTTCCACCAAAACTAAATTACATTTTACTCAGAAATTTTGTAAAAATTTCAACTCGTTTTTTTTTACATCGTTCTGATTTATAAATGAGCAACTTTCCACCAAACTGAATTTAATTTTCTTCAGATTCTAGTGAAGAATGTTGATACAGTTTTGCAGATTTCGTGTTTTAAGTTTTGGGCATTTTTTACACCAAACTCAACTCACTTTACTTCAGATTTAAAGATTTCAAGCTTTGAATTTTGAACAGATTTCCACCAAACTTCACTCACGTTTCTTTAAATTTTAGTCGACTATAGCGACACATTTAGCACTTTGATTAAAAAGACTCATATGGTACAGTCAGTAAATCTGTTGGACACAAACTTTAGAGCACTTTTGTGTTTTTGTGTTTTAGACTCTAACTTCTAATGAAAATAAATATTAACGCTCCAGAAGGAAACTGTATTTTTGTTGCATGTAGAAAAGAAAAACAAAAATATATTTATTAAGAGTCAATTTGTTTGTCTCTTTGTTTGCTCCTGAATTTGTTTGTTTGTTTGCTGCTGAATGTAAATCAACCTGAAATGGGAATTTCTGCATCAACTCTTTAAATTGGATAAATGCCCCCCCCCCCCCCAAAAAAAAAAGAAATTGTAAAAAATGTAAAAAAATCTAATTTAAAAAAAGTATAAAATAAAATTTAAAAAATGTAAAAAGTATAAAATTAAAAAAATTAAAAAAAAAAAAAAAATCAATTTAAAAAAAAGTGTAAAATAAAATAAAAAAATAAAAAAGTATAAAATAAGTAAAAACATAAAAAAGTATAAAATAAAATAAAAAATTAAAAAAGTATAAAATAAAATAAATTAAATTAAATAAAAAAAATTAAAAAAAATTAAAAATGGCTCAAAAAATAACTTTAACAAATAAAATAAAATCTTATAAATCCCCTTGATCGATGCCCAACGTCTCATACAAGGAGACTGGAACAGAGACAACATTTTATTCATTCAGACTGTGGTTTGGTTGCAGATCACCTTCTACGAGGGAAAATGTTTCACCGGCAGGAAGCTGGAGGTCAGAGGAGACTGTGATAACTTCCAGGACCGCGGCTTCATGAACAGGTGAGGCTGAACTCTGACCTCTGAACTCTGAACTCTGAACTCTGAACTCGTCTTCAGCTTGTTGAACACGAGCAGCGAGCAGAAGTGAAACATGTGGAGTTTGTCTTGTTTCAGGGTGAACTCCATCCGCGTGGAGAGCGGCGCCTGGATCTGCTTCGACCACCCCGACTTCAAGGGCCAGCAGTACATCCTGGAGCACGGCGAGTACCCCGAGTTCCAGAGGTGGAACTCCCACAACGACCACATGGGATCCTGCAAGCCCATCCGCATGGTGAGACCCTCCCACGTCCTGCTGCTTCTAGTTTCGTCTTCGTCGTGTGATCCAAATTCGTTTAATTCAAAAAGGGATTTTCTTCAGACAGGAACTCCACCCGCTCTCCTTCGGATTTTAGTGAAATGTGTCAATGAGGTTTTAAAGATGTTGAGCTTTAAAATACCAGCATCTTTTCACCAAACTTCACTCAATTTTCTTTAGATTTTAGTGACGTATGCTGACACATTTTTGCAGGTTTAGTGCTTTAAGTCTTGGGCTTTTTTCCACCAAACTCCACTAAATTTTCTTTAGATTTAGGTGAAATTTTAACTCGGTTGTGTTCCTGGTTCAGGAACAAGCATCTTTCTACCAAACTCCTCCTACGTTTCTTAGGATTTTAGTGAAATATGTCAATGAGGTTTTAAATATGTTAGGCTTTATAAATACGAGAATCTTTCCACCAAACGTCATTACATTTTCTTTAGATTTAATTGAAATTTTAACTCAGTTTTACGTAGTTCTGGTTCAGAAACGAGCATCTTTTCTTTCCACCAAACTGAATTTAATTTTCTTCAGATTTTAGGAACGTTTGTCAACACAGTTTTGCAGGTTTAGTGCTTTATGTTTTGGGCATCTTTCCACCGAACTTCATTACATTTTCTTCAGATTTTAGTAACGTTTGTCAACAGTTTTTGCAGATTTCGTGCATTTCGTGCATCTTTCCACCAAACTCCACTCATGTTTCTTTACAATTTTTATGAAATATGTCATTAAGTTTTTACGGATTTTCAGTTTTGCAGATGTCGTGCTTTAAAATACGAGCATCTTTCCACCAAACTTCACTCACTTTTCTTTATATTTTAGAGATGAATAGACGATTCAGAGATTTAGAAATACCTGCATCTTTAAAATAAAAACACTCAGATCTGCATCACAATCAAATAAAATGTGGAGAAAAAGTAAATCTGAGGAACTGTTATAAGACATGCATGGACACACACACACACACACACACACACACACACACACACACACACACAATAGATGCAGTATTTTCTGGAAATGTTTCACCTTTCAGATTATCTTGTGCTCAACTTTTAACTTTCTGTCGTGAAGGAAAATTGAGAGAATAAAATGTTCAGTCAGTTATCGGCCTAACGTGTGTGTGTGTGTGTGTGTGTGTGTGTGTGTGTGTGTGTGTTGCGGCAGCATGGGGAGCACTACCGCATCGAGCTGTTCGAGGCCTGTAACTTCTCCGGTCAGTGTGTGGAGATCTGCGACGACTGTCCCTTCCTGCAGAGCCGCGGCCTCTCCAAGAACTGCATCAACTCCGTCAAGGTGTACGGAGACGGAGCGTGAGTCCACACACACACACACACACACACACACACACACACACACACACACAGTCATCAATCACTCATGTTCATTCAAGCAAAAGAAGCAAAAAAACTTGATGCTTGTTTGCTGTTTTTTTGCATAAAAAGCATTTTTTCCCTGATGTTCTGGTTTAGAAACGAGCATCTTTGCACTAAACTCCACTCACTTTTCCTTAAATTTTAGACAACTTTAGAAATAAGCTTACATGCACCAAACTGAATTACATTTTCTTCAGATTTTAGTCACGTTTGTCAACACAGTTTTGCAAATGTATATGTGCATATGTGCTTTAAATTTTGTGCATCTTTGCACCAAACTCCACTCACTTTTCTTTACATTTTAGACTTTTTTTTTTTTTTTTTTTAAGTTGTTCTCCTTTGAAAATAAGCATCTTTCCACCAAAGTGAATTACATTTTCTTCAGATTTTAGTGATGTTTGTCAACATTTTTACAGATGTTTTGCTTTAAATTTTGGGCATCTTTCCACCAAACTCCACTCACTTTTATTTAAATTTGACACTTGTTTAAAAGTTGTTCTCCTTTGAAAATAGGCACTTTCTTTTCTATACATTTTAGACACTTTTTAAAAAAAAGTTGTTCTCCTTTAGAAATAAGCATCTTTCCACCAAACTGAATTAAAATGTTCTTCAGATTTTAGTGACGTTTGTCAACAGTTTTACTTCATCTTTTGCAAAAAAAATAAGCATCTTTGCACCAAACTCCACTCACTTTTCTTTACATTTTAGATACATTTTTTTTTAAATAGTTGTTCTCCTTTAGAAATAAGCTTACATGCACCAAACTGAATTACATTTTCTTCAGATTTTAGTGACGGTTGTCAACACAGTTTTGCATATGTGCTTTAAATTTTGGGCATCTTTCCACCAAACTCCACTCACTTTTCCTTCAATTTTAGACACTTGTTTAATAGTTGTTCTCATTTAGAAATAAGCATCTTTCCACCAAACTGAATTAAAATTTTCTTCAGATTTTAGTGACGTTTGTCAACAGTTTTGCTTACAGTCTTTTGCAAAAAAATAAGCATCTTTGCACCAAACTCCACTCACTTTCCTTGATGTTTTCTGTGCATGATGCCACTAAGTTTAACCAGTGAAACCAGTGAAACCAGTAGACCAGTGTTGTGACTAACCGTCTGGTGTCTCTCAGCTGGGTGATGTACGAGGAGCCTAACTTCCGCGGCCGTATGTACATCGTGGAGCGTGGAGACTACTGCAGCCACAACGAGTGGCAGGCCCAGAACCCCAACATCCAGTCCATCCGCAGGGTCGTCAACTACTTCTAAACGCTGCTCTGACCTCTGACCTCTGACCTCTGACCCCCATCCCCCGACCCCCCCCCCTCTACTGTGATCATGTACAATAAATAAACCGAACTACGATGAGAAAACAGGTTTTTTATCAAACACTTTGTGTGTGTGTTGTTTTGTGTGCCAGCCGAGGTTTGTGGGTTCTAAAGGTGGAACGTTCTCTGCAGCTCCACCAGGCCATCGCTGCGTTCTGGACTCTCTTTCTGTATTTTAAACATCAGATTTTAACCCTCTGAACGCCACGTAATATCGCCACAAATCTGCCGTTTATCGTAGGAAGAAACTGGTTCGATAGTCAGTAAATTAATCTGACGAGGTGTTTTTTTTTTTTTTTTACAGACGTTCTGTTTTAGAAACGAGCATCTTTCCACCAGACTCACTTTCTTTCTTTAGGCTCCTTAGGGACCAAACGACTACAGTCAGCTAATTTTATGTTTCTGATTCTCAATATATCAGTCAGTTTAAAGGCTGATCGTATGAAACTTGGCCAGGGTTTGTTTTTTATTATAATTGTAAAAATTCCCAAATTCCTCTTTTGCAAGGTGTATAGAATAGGAGATAACAGTCACACTTTGACCCTTAGGGCCCGTTTTGGTCCCATTGACTCCCATTATAAACACATATTTTTGATAAACTGTAATCCTGACAGAATATAATGATTTTCCCATGAATACTTAATAAATCTAAGCCTCTCCCTTCAAAATAAAGGGAAAACTGGTTTTAGGTCTGATGCAGAGATAAATCACAGTTTCAATGGTTCTTTTATCTTGTAAAATGCAGGCAATGAAAAAGGCTGAACTCCATAAAAATGTTCTTTATATCAATCCCAACACACCAAGGAGTTATCAATTATTGATCTAGCCAAGGCTGTAATAAGCTCACCCCAAATATTCCACTTTATTAGACTTTATTATTTATAATATTGCATATTTTGTGTCTTTGTCATAAGAACACCTGATTTTCTCAAAAAGGGAAAAAAGCGCATTAAAACATAAAAAAAGACAGAACAAAACAAAACATTTTTATATCTCTGTTAGGTCTGAAGCTGCTAAAAGGTTCGATGCGGTGAAAGTGGAAAACATTTTTTTTTATAAATCACATTTATATGACAGTTGTATGAGAGGGATCGTTTCGGGACCTTAAACCTTTGGAGTCTGAGGCTGTTCTGTTGGTTTTTGACTCCTTTTCATTCTGTATAAACCACTTAAACAGTGTTCACCACGCCATGTTGGTATCATTGTTTTCAATACAACCTCACCTATATGACCAGGTTATTATTTTTTCATTTTGACTTACTGGATCAACATTTTGAACACAGAAACACAAAAAAATACAAAAAAACACAAGAAAACAATAATATTGCAAAAAAAAACCCACATAAAAACCCACTAAACCACACAGAAAACACTTTTTTATTTACTGTTTTACAAAAAACATTAAAAAAAAACCACACATAAAATGGCATTAAAAAATTAACACACATAAAAACAAAAATGCACAAAAAATTACAAAAAACACACAAAAAATTACAAAAAACATTAAACACAAAAGATTGCATTAAACATGCATTGAAATGCTGAATGCAAACTGCAAAATTCAAAAGAATCTCTTCAAAAGCTTCAGTAAAATCGTGTTAAACTTGGTTGAGGTGGTTTCCACCTTTGCTGATAAAGAGTTGATGCGTTCATGGGACGTGGAAACTTGTAGGAAAAACAAAACTTTAGAGGGAAGCTGCCAGCAGCAGAGCTCCGGAGGGTTAAAGATGTTCTTCTTTAAAATACGAGCTTCTTCCCACCAAACTCACTGAGTTTTCTTCAGATTTGAGAGAAAACTGTCAATCCTTCTGTTCAGACGTTAGTCTGTCAACACAGTTCTGCAGATTTCGGTTTTTGTGAAATATGTCATTAAGTTTTGACTGATGTTCTTCTTTAAAATATGAGCTGCTTTCCATCAGACTCAACTCAAGTTTTCTTTAAATTTTTAGCAAAATCTGTGAATACGGTTTTGAAGATGAAGTCACGATTTAAGTTTTGAGCTTCTTTCCACCAAACTTGACTCACGTTTTTCTTTTTTTCTCTTCAGATTTGAGTAAAATCTGTCTGCATGTTTTGTTTTTTGAAACGAGAATCTTTCCACCAAACTCACGTCTCTTCAGATTTCAGTGAAATCTGTTTTTGAAACAAAAATATTTCCACCAGACTCCTTTCAATTTTCTTTAAATTTTAGTCCAACAGGAAACTCTATTTTTGTTGCATTTGGAAAAGAAAAACATAGATTTTTTCATGACAGTCAACTTGATCTGAATCAACCTGAAATGTGAATTCTTGCATTGAAACTTTAAATCTTACAAATCCCCCCAAAAATTAAAAAAACATTTTTTTTTTTAAAAAGCTGAAAAATGGCCCAAAAAATAACTTTAAAAAATTAAATAAAATCATATAAATTGACCCGATCGATGCCTGACGTCACACAAAAAGAGGCAAAAAGGAAAAAAATGTTTTTAATAATTTAAACTGTTCAGTTTGAACCTGAAACATGTCGCCTGATTTTAATAATTTCAATTATTGGACGTTGACATAAACTTCAGTGCTGGAAAATAAATAAATAAAAGAAGTAAAAATCTAATATTTGATCATAAATGTTTAAATGATTTAAATGATTATAAATGTTAAAAAAAAGGAAAGATAATCCAATAAATAAATCAAAATTATTACAAATTAAAAATACATTTCAAGACTATTATCATAAAAAGGTATTTAAAATCTATTTAAGAAAAAAAAATACAAATAACTATAAATGTAAATTATTACAAATAAAAATATATTTAAAGACTATTATCATTTTAAAAAGTATTTAAAATCTATTTAAAATAAATAAAAAAATACAAAAAAAAACTGTGAATGTAAATGATTACAGTTGTTAAAAGAAGAATCAGAAACTTTTCCAATGATGAAAATGTTTTTATATGAACAGAAGAAGCTTCACAACATTCATAACTTTCCTTTGGTTTCTCCAACAAAGTAGAAAATAATATTCATCATTCAGAAGAAACATGAAAACAAACAGTCGACTCGTTTTCACAACGTCAACAAACTAAACTTTGTTTCTCCAAACGTTTGAAAACAAAATTAGAATTTATTCATTTATTTATTAATTTATTTATTGCTGAAATCAAATCAAACTCATTATCTGGAAACTTTTAACGTCAAAGAAAGAAAAACACTTATTGCTTCATAGTGTTAATGTGTGTGTGTGTGTGTGTGTTCAGTGTGTGTGTGTGTCAGTGTGTGTTAGTGTGTGTGTGTGTGTATGTGTGTGTGTGTGTGTCTGTGTGTGTGTGTGTGTGTGTGTGTCAGTGTGTCAGTGTGTGTGTGTGTATGTGTCAGTGTATGTGTGTGTGTGTCAGTGTGTGTGTGTGTCAGTGTGTCAGTGTGTGTGTGTGTCAGTGTGTCAGTGTGTGTGTGTGTGTGTGTGTGTGTGTGTGTCAGTGTGTGTGTGTGTGTGTGTGTGTGTTTGTATAAGTGTGAGTGTGTCACACGGTGTGTGTGTGTGACTGTGTGTGTGTGTGTGTGTGTGTGTGTGTGTGTCAGTGTGTCAGTGTGTGTGTCTCCTCAGGTATGTCTTCATGGTGGTGATCAGTTCGTTCTCCTCCTCCAGAGTCAGGTCCAGATAATCCTCCTCATGGACAGACAGGTCCTCCAGAACCTCCTTCACCAGCTCACTATCCTCTGTTACACAGAGCAGAGGGGAGAGGACAGGAGAGGCTGTTTACACAGAGCTGAGAGGAGAGGACAGGAGAGGCTGTTTACTCAGAGCAGAGAGGAGAGGACAGGAGAGGCTGTTTACACAGAGCAGAGAGGGGAGGACAGGAGAGGCTGTTTACACAGAGCAGAGAGGAGAGGACAGGAGAGGCTGTTTACACAGAGCTGAGAGGAGAGGACAGGAGAGGCTGTTTACACAGAGCAGAGGGGAGAGGAC